>NC_053437.1:48166409-48466409 GCF_007990345.1 Gossypium hirsutum
GTATGGTGAGTTAGCAGAGTGGTGAGCTAGTGAAGGTGGCGAGCTAGTGGAGTTGGCGAACTAGCGAAGGTGGTGAGCTAGCGGAGTGGCGAGCTAGAAGAGGTTGCAAGCTAGCGAACGCTAGCGAAGGTGGTAAGCTGGATGATGTCCCTTCCTTGATTGGGTCAGATTTTGGATCACTCAGGCGGATTGAATTTCGGGTTTGTGAGGTATTATATAACAATTTGTCCCCCACTTTGTCAAAAAAAAGTTATAAAGTGATTCTTTTGAGATAGGTTTACACACCTTTCCTGTGTAATTAAGGGCTTGTTACATAAGTTTTAATTGAAACTTACCAAGTAAACTTTTCTGTGTGATAGTGGCATGTAAACTTTGATTCTTTGAGCGGTGTCACTGACACTGATATGGGTCTTGATATTATTATTTTTCATAATTTAAAACTGCCACTTAATTTAGCATGTAACATTGGGGATAATAGCAGTGTGTACGATGAGCAGCATAGCGAAAATACAACGATCTGTATGGAAAAAATACCTGTAGTATAGTGAAAATATGGCAAATTGTATATCAAAAAATTAGGTGAGTTGTACAGCAAAACTTTGACTAGTTGTACAGCGAAAATTTAGCGAGTTGTGCTTTAAAAATAGTGTAATTGTTACTATAGAATACTACGAGCTTTATTGTGAAAACATTGTAAACTATATTGTAAAAATAATGCGAACAGTGTTGCAAAAAAACTGTGGACTGCACTATAAAAATACTACGAACTGTATTGAAAAACTATGTCAATTTTTTGAGGGTTTTGCAACTTTAAATTTGAAATCAACTGCATGAGAAAGTTGTGATCTTAAACCGACAACTGCAAGATTCTGGAAATCTTGTAAGTATAAGGCTGAAATCTTAAATCAGTGAGCTGCAAGATTCAAAAAATCTTGTAAGTATAAGGTTGCGATCTTAAATTGGAGAGCCATAGGATTTAGAAAATCTTATAAGTATAAGGTTGCGGTCTTAAATTGGCAAACCACAAATTCAGAAAATCTTGTAAGTATAAGGCTACGATCTTAAATTGACGAGTCGCAAGATTTGAAAAATCTTGTATCTATAAGGGTGTGATCATAAATTGGCAACTTGCAAGATTCAAAAAATCTTGTAAGTATAAGGCTTTGATATTAAATCGACAAGCTACAAGATTCGAAAAATCTTGTAAGTATAAGGTTGTGATCTTAAATAGGAAAATTGTAGGATTCAAAAAATCTTATAAGTATAAGGTTGCAATTTTAAATTGGCAAGCCGCAAGATTCGAAAAATCTTTTAAGTATAAAGCTACGATCTTAAATCGGCGACTGTCGAGATTCAAAAAATCTTGTAAGTATAAGACTGCAATCTTAAATCGATGAGCCAATAAGATTATTATCTTAAATCAGCAAATCGCAAGATTCAGAAAATCCTGTAAGTATAAGGATATTAAATTGACGAGCCACGAGACTCGAAAAATCTTGTAAGTAGCTAATTGAGCGAAGAAGAAAACCATGGAGTGAATTGAGGGAAGGAGAAAATCATGGAGTGAATTGAGGAAAGGAGAAAATCATGCCATTTTCATTATTAACCATTCTACCAACAAATCTACCAAAACAAAGGAAAAAGAAACCCCAAAACAATTTTGCTAACTCTCCTCACTACTTACTAACACTCTTTGCTAACTTATCATATCACAGTTCACCACTTCGCATTTTAGACCATAACATATGGCGTTACTGTCTACTAAAAACGTGGAATTATAATAATAAACATAAGCAAGCATGATATATTAAATCAAGTTATGGAGACATACCTTCTCGTGGACTCATGCCAAGGTCTTCGAAAGCTTGGCGAAAAACCACTCTACGAATAGTGTCGAAACCATTTTTTATTTGATTTGAACATGGGGATTGACTTTTAAAAATGGAAATAGGAGTCGCCACCGATCTTTTATTAAGGTGTGATCGGTTCACCTTGAAAATAATTTTAGGTCTACAAATTTTGAGAAAATAGACTTGGGAGTCAGTTACGCACGAGGAAGGGTTAGCACCCTCGTGACGCCCAAAATTGGTACCGAATCGGTTGCTTAGTTTCTTAATGTCGAAAATTAAAAACTTTGAAGAATTTTAAAAATACAATCCTTGTGTTACAATGTTGAAAATTCTCGAGAAAAGGAGCATATTTCACGTTAATCAAGAAAGAGAATCAAATCCAGTAAGTTAGGACACGATGTCTCGAATTCCCGGTACGCGAATAAAAATGCTTATTTAAAAAATATTTGGCCATCTCGGATTTAAAAGGGAGATCACGACCAGTAAGTTAGGACGCGAATCTTTTTCAAATCCTGAGATCATTTAAAACTTGAGTTTGAAAAGATTCGTGTATTTAGATATTGTGAAAATCGAAACCCAATAAAGTTAGGGTATGGCCTTCTCAAATCTTAACACGAGATGCTATTAACAAATTTTGACATATCGAGTAAAATAAAATAAAATACGGAGTTGTAATAAAAGAATGTGAAAGCAAATTACATTTGTTGTTATACGTGGCAAAATCACAATGAATACGAAAGTATAAAAATGATACGAGCGATTGCGACTAATATGAAATGAATAAAAGGACAAATCGACAACATGCAAAATAACAACGTATACAAACGAATAAAATTAAAACATTCATTCCAGATAATAATGAAAATGAAAATAAATAAATAATGAATATAATTAAAAATGTAAAAAGATATATAGATATGTGTTCATGAAAATAAAATGTGTAAACAGATGTAGATACATATATAAAATATACAAGTATATGTATACGTGTAAGTTATGAAAATACGCATGAATATGATAAAGTACATATAAAAAACATGTATGCATATATATACAAAAATATACATAGGTACAAAAACATATATATTATGAAAATAAAACTAGAATAATAATAAAACTAGCTAATATACTAACAAAACAGTAACGAATAGATATAAGGAAGATGAAACTAATAATAATTAATAGTAATAATAATAATAATAACACTAAAATAATTAGTTAAACAATAAAATTGCTAAAAAAGGGGACTAAACCGGAATAAAAACAAAAATAATGGGCGAATTCAAAATAAAAAGGATGAAAAAGACCAAAATGCAACACGCGCCGAAAGAGGGGGGACCGAAATGGTAAATAGACCAAAGCCCCTAAAACGCAGTGCTGCAGTGGAATGAAGTAAAACAAAAGTAAAATTTTTGGACTAAATTAAAATAAAAGATAATAACGTAAAAGGAGCCAGATTGCAACGTGCTGCAAAATCAGGAGGACTGCGCGCGCAATAATTCCCTTCGAGACCAAAGCGCGCGGATCTGGCCATGCACGGCTCGGGTCATTGGGTCAGTACCAATACGGCACCATTTTGGAGCCACTGAGGCAAGGCCCAAACGGTACCGTTTTATGCCCAGCACGAATGCCCTATTAACTTATTCAGCAGCCCCTTTTCATTTTAAAACAAAAGTAAAAAGAAGAAACCCTAGGCCCTCTCATGGCTGCGTCGCTCTGCTCATCGATCCATCAAACGGATCTCTGAACCCCTACTCAAAGTCCGACGGCGACAGAGAGAACAGGGGATTCGACGACGGCTGAACTAGGTAAGGGCTCTCCCTTTTTATTTCAAAAAGATAAAAACGATGAAAAACCAATGTAAAATCAAAGAGAAAAAGGAAGAAAACCAACAATAATCGGGAAGCTAATCACCTTTTGAACGATTTTTGCTTTGTTCAAAATTTTTTTTCTTTGTATTGATATCCTCTGTAAAAAAAAGGAAAAAAGAGTCCCTTTTTACATTGTTTTTCTCCCTTTTTATAGCCAGAGATAAAATAAAAATACAATCACCATCAAAATTCTAATTTTTGCTATTATTTCTCCTATTGCCTGTTTTCTTTGTTGTTGTCCCCCTTTCTGCTTTTCTTGCTGCGTGTTTTTGCAGGTATACAGAGGCCATACGGTATGCGTGGACGTGGCACGTACGTGAGGCTACTGTTGTGGTGGCTCGCACTGGGGATGAGGGAGTTGCGGCTTGATGGCTTGTTGGAGCGGCGGCTGATATCTCAGAAACCCTAGGGTTTCGGTTTGTTTCGGTTTTGGGCTAGGGGTATTCGAGTTTAGAAAATTGGGTTTAGGGTCTGTTTAGGTTTTGCTAATTCGGGTTTGGGTAGAGATTTGGGCCAAATTTTGTAATCTGGACTGTACTAATTGGACTTTGAATTTATATTTGGAATTTATTTTTATTTATGCGGGCCCAGGCCAAAATTGGGCCTTACAGCTGCCTCTCTTTGCTCATTGTCGTGTAACGAGAACAGAGCAAAGACCTAAAAAGGCCAATTTTGCCCGGTCGTACTGGACCTTGGTGCTCTTCTTCTTCCAGTGGCCTCATTCCATCCTACTACATCTTCAGAGGTATAGGAATTGGTGCTTCGATTCACTCCACTATAATATCAGGGAGATAGGATTTGTAGCTTGTAACTTTCTAAAAAGAACAAAATTTGCTATCTCTAGTCGGCCAGACTTGATGCGATCCACTCTACTTCAACTTCAGAGAGATAAGATCTATTACTTTAATCCGCTCCACTACAACCTCAGGGTGATAGGATTATCGACTTCAATCTACTCCACTGCAACCTCAGGGAGATAAGATTTGCTTCTTCAGTCTGCCTCACTGTGACTTCAAGGGGATAAGACTTGTTTTCTCAGTCTGCTCCACTGCAACCTCAGGGAGATAAGACCTGATGCGATCCACTCTACTGTAACTTCAGAGAGATAAGATCTATTACTTTAATCCGCTTCACTACAACTTTAGGGAGATAGGATTATCGGCTTCAATCTACTCCACTATAACTTCAGGGAGATAAGATTTGTCATCTTCGATCTGCCCCACTGCAACTTCAGGGTGATAAGACCTGCTTACTTAGTCTGCTCCGCTGCAACTTTAGGGAGATAAGACTTGATGCGATCCACTCTACTGCAACTTCAGAGAGATAATATCTATTACTTTAATCCGCTCCACTACAACTTCAGGGAGATAGGATTATCGGCTTCAATCTGCTCCACTGTAACATCAGGGAAATCAGATTTGTCATCTTCGATCTGCCCCACTGCAACTTCAAGGGGATAAGACCTGCTTACTTAGTCTGCTCCGCTGCAACTTTAGGGAGATAAGACTTGATGCGATCCACTCTACTGCAACTTCAGAGAGATAAGATCTATTACTTTAATCCGCTCCACTACAACTTCAGGGAGATAGGATTATCGACTTCAATCTGCTCCCTGCAACCTCAGGGAGACAAGATTTGCTTTCTTCGATCAGCCCCACTGCAACTTTAGGGGGATAAGACCTGCTTAATAAACTGAATTATGTCTAATGATTAGGATGATATGATCAAAATGAATCCAATGCTCCTAACTAGACATGTGTGAATGGTGTTCGCATGAATGTAGAATGCTATTTTTTTCG
Organism: Gossypium hirsutum; assembly: GCF_007990345.1. Lineage (NCBI taxonomy): Eukaryota > Viridiplantae > Streptophyta > Magnoliopsida > Malvales > Malvaceae > Gossypium > Gossypium hirsutum. The sequence goes on from NC_053437.1 coordinate 48,171,930, forward strand.
AGACTGATCGTGCTTAAGATGTCATTACTCGAAGTTTATTAAGGTTTTAATAATGACGTGCTACAATGCCCTCTTACTTGATCGGTTTTTCTGATGAAATATTTAGTCTGGTTGTCTCTCGACTATAAACCTCAAAGTTTAATCCATTGGGGCACAAAATTGTACTATCATTCTCCCACTGTAATCCAAGGGTAGAAATATAGCTTTTCGTCAATCCTCTTTTATCACAATTCAAGGATATAGGATCTTAATCTTTCTGGTCCCCTTACACCATTTCCAGGGTGTCGTCCCAAAGACTCATGCCCAAATGAAGGCTTTCTTCTCCGAGGTAACCTCTTCCTATTGCCTGGTGAACATTGCTTGCTTGTTTATTTAAGCTTTGTCATTAACCCGGCATCTTGCCATTTTGTTCAATCAATGCATTTGACAACAAAATCCAAAGAGGAAGTCCAAATTTAGACTCTTCCTTCTCAAATTTCCAACCTTTAATTTGGTGTGTTCTAAACAATAGTCCTGTTTCAGGTCCCTATATTATTTAGAAACTTTTCAGAGTAATATGCAAAACTTCCTTTGTACAAGTTCTATTAGTTCATCAATCATTATTCCAATGCAACATGCTTGCAAAAAGGGTCATAACAATGGATAAGAATAAAAGTTGATTCTGAGCGTAGCTCAAAAGGAATAAATTATCAAAAATAGTAAAGAAAGATAACAAAGAAATTGATTGGGAATGTGTATCTTGGAAAAGAATAAAGTATTCCAAGAACAAAAAATTCAATATAAATAGTATAAAAATTGGGTGCCCCAGATATCGCAGCATGAACTTCTCTGTACAAACTTTCTGAAGACCCTTCTGAGTTTGACATGTGTTTGAGAGATCTACAGTACTTCGTCGATGCCTCAAACCATTTTATATTTTATTTGAAAATGGGGATCGACTTTTAAAAATGGAAATATGAGTCGCCACCGATCTTTTATTAAGGTGTGACCGGTTCACCATGAAAATAATTTTAGGTCTGCGAATTTTGAGAAAACAGACTTGGGAGTCAGTTACGCACGAGGAAGGGTTAGCACCCTCGTGACGCCCAAAATTGGTACCGAATCGGTTGCTTAGTGTCTTAATGTCGAAAATTGAAAACTTTGAAGAATTTTAAAAATACGATCCTTGGGTTAAAATGTTGAAAATTCTCGAGAAAAGGAGGATATTTCAGGTTAATCAAGAAAGAGAATCATATCCAGTAAGTTAGAACACGATGTCCCGAATTCCCGATACGCGAATAAAAATGCTTATTTAAAAAATATTTGGCCATCTCGGATTTAAAAGGGAGATCACGACCAGTAAGTTAGGACGCGAATCTTTTTCAAACCCCGAGATCATTTAAAACCTGAGTTTGAAAAGATTCGTGTATTTAGATATTGTGAAAATCGAAACCCAGTAAGTTAGGGTATGGCCTTCTCGAATCTTAACACGAGATGCTATTAACAAATTTTGACATATCGAGTTAAATTAAATAAAATACGGAGTCGTAATAAAAGAACTGAAAGCAAATTACATTTGTTGTTATACGTGGCAAAATCACAATTAATACGAAAGTATAAAAATGATACGAGCGATTGCGACTAATATGAAATAAATAAAAGGACAAATCGAAAACATGCAAAATAACAACGTATACAAACGAATAAAATTAAAACATTCATTCCAGAGAATAATGAAAATGAAAATAAATATTGAATATAATTAAAAATGTAAAAAGATATATAGATATGTGTTCATGAAAATAAAAGGTGTAAACAGGTGTAGATACATATATAAAATATACAAGTATATGTATACGTGTAAGTTATGAAAATACGCATGAATATTATAAAGTACATATAAAAAACATGTATGCATATATATACAAAAATATACATAGGTACATATACATATATATTATGAAAATAAAACTAGAATAATAATAAAACTAGATAATATTCTAACAAAACAGTAACGAATAGATATAAGGAAGATGAAACTAATAATAATTAATAGTAATAATAATAATAACACTAAAATAATTAGTTAAACAATAAAATTGCTAACAAAGGGGACTAAACCGGAATAAAAACAAAAATAATGGGCGAATTCAAAATAAAAAGGATGAAAAGGACCAAAATGCAACACGCGCCGAAAGAGGGGGGACCGAAATGGTAAATAGACCAAAGCCCCCAAAACGCAGTGCTGCAGTGGACCGAAGTAAAACAAAGTAAATATTTTGGGCTAAATTAAAATAAAAGATAATAACGTAAAAGGAGCCAGATTGCAACGTGCTGTAAAATCAGGAGGACTGTGCGTGCAATTATTCCCTCCGAGACCAAAGCGCGTGGATCTGGCCATGCGCGGGTCGGGTCATTGGGTCAGTGCCAATACGGCACCATTTTGGAGCCACTGAGGCAAGGCCCAAATGGTACCGTTTTATGCCCACCACGAATGCCCTATTAACCTATTCAGCAGCCCCTTTTCATTTTAAAACAAAAGTAAAAAGAAGAAACCCTAGGCCCTCTCATGGTTGCGCCGCTCTGCTCATCGATCCATCAAATGGATCTCTGAACCCCTGCTCAAACTCCGACAGTGACAGAGAGAACAGTGGATTCGACGAAGGCTGAACTAGGTAAGGGCTCTCCCTTTTTATTTCAAAAAGATAAAAACGATGAAAACCAATGCAAACTCAGAGAGAGAAAGGAAGAAAACCAACAATAATCGGGAAGTTAATCACCTTTTGAACGATATTTGCTTTGTTCAAATGTTTTTTCTTTGTATTGATATCCTCTGTAAAAAAGGGAAAAAAGCCCTTTTTACATTATTTTTCTCCCTTTTTATAGCCGGAGATAAAATAAAAATACAATCATCATCAAAATTCTAATTTTTACTATTATTTCTCCTATTGCCTGTTTTCTTTGCTGTTAGCCCCCTTTCTACTTTTCTTGCTGCGTGTTTTTGCAGGTGTACGGAGGTCGTACGGTATGCGTGGACGTGGCACGTACATGAGGCTACTATTGTGGTGGCTCGCACTGGGGATGAGGGAGTTGCGGCTTGATGGCTTGCTGAAGCGGGAGCTGATATCTCAGAAACCCTAGGGTTTCTGTTTGTTTCGATTTTAGGCTAGGGGTATTCGGGTTTAGAAAATTGGGTTTAGGGTTTGTGATACGGGGTTGCGCGCGGACCAAGATCGAGTTGCCAAGTCACGAGAAACTCCTACGAAAACCCTAAACAATTAGATCTGAAACGAAACAGAAAATTAAAAGATTAGATTTTTGAATTTTCAGATCTGAAATAAAATCCCCAAATCAGCAAAGAATCAAATTGAGAATAGAAATAAGTGTTAGGGTTCTTGAAACCCTCAAGGAGATTGTGATTCTGCCCAATTGAACACCAAGATAGTTTTCCCCAAATTTCGACAATCTAATTTCACCCAAAACGAGTATGGAAAAACCCTAGAAATTGGGGATTTTTGGGCTGATTCCTTAAGATAGAAAAAAGGCTGAAAACACAATAAGAACAGAAAATAGATTAGATAATGATTCAGCACAAGTAGAAATAAAGAAAGAATTGACAGTAAGAAATTAAAAGATAAGTCCTAAGAAGCCTTGAAATCTCGAAAGATCTCACAACTCCCTTCAAACGGCTCTAATCTCCCCTCCAAAGAATATCAATGGCAAGAAGAAGGTTGAAGATGGCTCCCACAATCAAAAGATTGTTAAAACAACTTCTAAAGAAAACTCAAGAGAAAATCCTTGAAGAACTCAAAGAGAATTTTCACTCAAATCAAATCTGAAATTTTCAATGTAATTGTAATGTTATGTAGGGTGGCTGGCCAAGCCATATAAATAGGCCTTTCAAATGTTTTCCTAATTTAATTAGAACACTAAAACTAAAACTAAAAAAACTCCTAATTATTTTAATATGGAAATTCGGCCAAGGGTCTTTTATTTGGGACTCTTGGACTGAATATAAAAATTTAAACTAAATAAAATAAATAAATAAAAATAAAACTTTACAACTTGGGCCACTTTGATAATTTGGCCTGATTTTCAACTAAGTATGGGTGGATTTCTTGATTGGGCTGAGAATTTGCTTATTGGGCCTCGCCTTCAAGAATTTGGGCTTTTGTGACTCGTATCATTCCCCCCTTCCTCAAAAAGATTCGTCCTCGAATCTGAAAAATCAAATGAACTCGACTTTCCTCTATCGAACGGGACTAATGGCAATTGAGTCCACTGAAAAGAATAGCCATGAGATAGTAAATAGCAACGGAAACAAGCTTGTAGTCCAATCATAAGCATAACAGAACAGGTATAACGCATGTGAATGGACAGATTCAGATTACCATGCAAACAATCTAATTTACTCACCACTGCCTCGTCAAATATTTGAAACAAAGATGGACATGTTTTAAGGCATTCAGTCGTCTCACATTGTTCCCACAAACCATGAATAAATTGCGAGTAATAAATCAAATGGTAAACATAATCGTCACAAGTAGGTATTTGAAAAGATTTACATGGTTCACAGAGTTGCATAATCATACCATGCATTAATCGACGGTCTATAGATTCACTCACACATGCATTATCAAAAACAAGAATCTTTTTATCAACCATCAAAACAGATAGATCATCAATAAATAAAATAGGACAGTCAAGCATGTTTCGATCTAAGTGTTCATCAACACGATCTTTATCACTATCCGAGGAGTACAAAAGTGTTTCAAAGGTTTCAAGCATCTTACCTCGATAAGCAAAAGAATAAGGGTCGATTTTACCTTTTTCATTTGAAACAAACCTTCGTTCATCGGGGGCATAGTGTAGTCGAATCTCCGTTGTTGAGTTAACCTTTGTCAAATGGAACTCAAACTTCATGTACAACCACATAAACTGTTTAAGGAAAGAATATAAATTGAAAACAAATTTGGCAAATTTCGTTACCTTATTCTCCAAAACAGATTTGGACAAATTCAAGGATTTTACACAAGGTAAATCAAGAGAATAACAAATCACGCTTCTTTTCGTAATGACTTTATCAACCACAATCGAAGAGTAACAATTAATCGGATCAAAATGATGGGATCTTTTAAGAACTAAGTCACCAAAAGTTTTATCAATAATTTTCAAATCTGCACTGGACTCGGTTTCTAAAATTTCCTTACCTCGCTTACCTTCGGGATCATGTAGTGTGATTTCATCTTTGCTTAAGTTGATCGTATGAAAGCGTCTTTCATTTGAGAGGTATTGAAGTTGAAAGTTATCTTTCGATCTTTCGGGAACCTGAAAAGTAGCAACACAAGAAAAATTCATATCTTGGTTAGTGGAAACATTCCTCACTAGCCTTTCACGTCTTTTTCTTTTGTTTCTTTTTCTAATTCATTTTCTCTTCTTTCTTCAATTTCTTTTTCACTCTCAATCTCTTTTTGCTCTTTTTCATTCTCTTTTTCTTTTTCCTCACTTGTTTTAACAGAATTTTTCAGTTTGATTTGGTCCTCATGGACTTGTTCCAGAGTGAGCGGCACTAAGGTGAGTTTCTTTCCTTGATGCTTGAAAGAATACCTATTGGTACGACCATCGTGAGTGACTTTTCGATCCAGTTGCCACGGTTCTCCTAGCAACAAATGGCAGGCTTGAATAGGCATTACGTCGCACACAACTTCGTCTTGATACTTACCGATAGAAAAGGCGATGCGCACTTGTTGAGTGACCCTAAATTGGCCTTCGTTGCTAAGCCCTTGTAGTTGATAAGGTTGTGGATGCTTGGTAGTGGTTAAGCAAAGCTTTTCCACCATCGTCGTGCTGGCTATGTTCGAGCAACTTTCACCATCAATAATAACTCTACAAAGCTTACCTTGTACGTGGCAGCGAGTATGAAAGAGATGTTCTCGTTGCTGCTCGCTCTTTGGTTTTGCCAAAGATGATTGTCCATGATCATGACAATCATCATCCATTCTAGGGACACGTTGAGGGTTGCACCTATGGGGCTGGTTATCCCTATCTTCCTTAATTGGATCTCGATATTGATGTTTTTGATTCACTCGTACCTCATTCAAAGTAGTATTCAATGCTTGAAGTGTAGCATTTATTTGTGTGATTGCAGCAGTATGTCTGTCTAACTGTTGTTGGACTTTCATAAGTGCATCATTATTATCACCTTTAAACATCTTCAAAACCTGTAAAAAATAAACACTCAACACTCAAAAATAAAAGTTATCAAACCTCACCATTAATCACTCAAAAAGAAAATCAAATTCTCAATGAGGTCGAATTCAATCTTGTGAGTTCTTTATCAGAGTTTATATCAACCAATTAGAGAGTGTGAACCAAACTACCAAAGAATCCTAATTTGCACTAGGATGCCAAAAACTGACGAGACACCAATTGATTCGTGTTGCACCGAGGAAGAATTGGGCACACGTTTAAATCCTACTAACACAAAAAACAAGAAGGTGTTAGATATTGTAAAGGGAGAATAAAAAGCAAACAAATGAAAACCTACAGCTAAGAATCAATAAAAATTGTTGAAAACAGAAAACCCGAAAAACTGCGGAGTAACTTGACAACTTCGTTCGAGGTGTTCCCGATCTCAAAAAATCACAAAATTAAATCTGGAATGTCTTCAAATATTGAATTTTTGATCTGGAAAATTTGGGCACCAAATTCAACCCGCTGAATATTTTTTTAATTTTTTATTTGATTTCGTCTTTTTCCAATTTTTTGACTTTTTCGACTTATTTTTTTGCGGGAAATATTTTTGTATATTCAATAACAGTGCCAAAAATATGTATGTAAAATTTCAGATCAATCAGAAAACGTTTACCCACTCAAATGAATTTTTTTTCGAAAATTTTTCTGGGTAAAACTGCTGTTTGTAATTTAAAAAATAGAGATCAGTTTAGAAATCAACCAAGAACACCCAAAACGCCCAAAATCTGATACCAAATGATACGGGGTTGGGCGCGGACCAAGATCGAGTTGCCAAGTCACGAGAAACTCCTACGAAAACCCTAAACAATTAGATCTGAAACGAAACAGAAAATTAAAAGATTAGATTTTTGAATTTTCAGATCTGAAATAAAATCCCCAAATCAGCAAAGAATCAAATTGAGAATAGAAATAAGTGTTAGGGTTCTTGAAACCCTCAAGGAGATTGTGATTCTGCCCAATTGAACACCAAGATAGTTTTCCCCAAATTTCGACAATCTAATTTCACCCAAAACGAGTATGGAAAAACCCTAGAAATTGGGGATTTTTGGGCTGATTCCTTAAGATAGAAAAAGGCTGAAAACACAATAAGAACAGAAAATAGATTAGATAATGATTCAGCACAAGTAGAAATAAAGAAAGAATTGACAGTAAGAAATTAAAAGATAAGTCCTAAGAAGCCTTGAAATCTCGAAAGATCTCACAACTCCCTTCAAACGGCTCTAATCTCCCCTCCAAAGAATATCAATGGCAAGAAGAAGGTTGAAGATGGCTCCCACAATCAAAAAGATTGTTAAAACAACTTCTAAAGAAAACTCAAGAGAAAATCCTTGAAGAACTCAAAGAGAATTTTCACTCAAATCAAATCTGAAATTTTCAATGTAATTGTAATGTTATGTAGGGTGGCTGGCCAAGCCATATAAATAGGCCTTTCAAATGTTTTCCTAATTTAATTAGAACACTAAAACTAAAACTAAAAAAAACTCCTAATTATTTTAATATGGAAATTCGGCCAAGGGTCTTTTATTTGGGACTCTTGGACTGAATATAAAAATTTAAACTAAATAAAATAAATAAATAAAAATAAAACTTTACAACTTGGGCCACTTTGATAATTTGGCCTGATTTTCAACTAAGTATGGGTGGATTTCTTGATTGGGCTGAGAATTTGCTTATTGGGCCTCGCCTTCAAGAATTTGGGCTTTTGTGACTCGTATCAGTTTGTTTAGGTTTAGCTAATTCGGATTTGGGTAGAGATTTGGGCAAATTTTGTATTCTGGACTGTACTAATTGGACTTTGAATTTATATTTGGAATTTATATTTATTTATGCGGGCCCGGGCTAAAATTGGGCCTTACAAATAGTTCTTTTGCTGTCCCCTACTTTGTATCCAGAAACTCTACGGGGCATACCCTGGTTGTCCATGAGTATTCGGCCGCTCCCTAACTTGCTTATCTTTCTAGTGAAAAGACTGAGTTGACCTTTTGATTTTCTTTACTTATAAGAACTTGTGAGCTCTTTCATAAAGGTCTGACAGGTTTTGTGATTTGTTACCTGTGAACGAATACTAAACATGCTCACCTAACACCCTCACGATGAAAGCAACAATGGCCCATTAATCTTCCTAGTTTTTTGAATTCAAGATCGCCACATGAAAACATTTTGTATACTCCTATAGACTCTCATTCCTTCTGCTTGACCAACATTAAGCCCACTCATAATTGCTCTGTAGACGCGGAATCTTCCCAAAAATAATTGACCTAGCTGGGTGAAGCTCCTAATAAAGCCTTGTGGCAAAGACAAATGCAAATCTTTAACATTTCCCTTCAAAGTCGTGGTGAAAGCACTTTGTAATATTTGAAGCTTTTAGAACATTCATGTAGTTAATATACTACATCAGATGTGGGTGTGGGTCCTTTCTTCCCTCGAAGACCTCCTTTGGCACTTTAAACTCCAAAGGTAAGCTCACCGTTGCAAATTTTGGGGCTAAAGGATTGTTAGAACAAAAGACTCAATCCATGTCCTCAGCCTCAGGATGTAGCACCTAGATATCTCAGTTCAAGGTATCCATTTCCTATTGCCATGGCTTTGCATGTACTCCATTACCCTTCTCCTGCAGGGGCATGTTGTTATCATGATGACTAAAATGGTCTGACTGCATCTTTCTCAGTCATCTCCTTGTTCTGTCTGAGCTGCTCTTGATGAAAAAGTTATTATTGTTTGTATTTGATATTCAGGTGTACCATCCGCTTCTTCAAAACTGGTACATGCTCTTGTAGGCTTACAAGCTGTTGCTGTGGAGTCTTCTGGTTAGATAGGTTGGAAATCTCTTGATCTCATGAAAAGTTAAGGTTAAAATTACAGTGTGTTTCCTACTGATTTGAGTTGGTCAAGTTTTCAGGCTGATTCGCGAACTAATCTACAAAGAAGTCAAGTTCACCGGAACGATTACTAGCCTTTCCTCTCACACTTTGGTTTGAAAAAGGTGTGTTGGGGGATCTGTCATGTCACAACCTATTTCTCAGTGGTGTCAAAAATAGTGGTTTTAGGGCCACCAAATTCTTTGAATAAGTTCGTAAATATTAATAATATTTACGAGTCAAATGTGTTTTTAAAAAGGTTTTTGATTTGATAATTTATGTTATTTAAACGATTTATTAAATTTAAATGGTTTGACCCTAAGGTCAAGTATTTTTAGAAAATGAGATGTCGAGACCTCATTTCTATAAATCGAGCCATAAATATTTTTATAAATATTTTTGGAGTGTCATTAAGGTTGTATTAAATTTTCGTTAAGAAATTTGAATGTTTCAATACTTAATTAATTAAAAAGGAGTAAATCATAAAAGATGTAAAATTTGATCACTATTTGATTTGAGTGATTTATTGGTTTATTAAATTAAGGAAAAGGGACTTAAATGGTAATTAGACCATTTAAGAATGTAGTGGACGGTTTTGGGCAACTAAAAGCATGAAAATTTGATGATTATTAAATGGACAAAATGGTAATTTGATAATTAAATTAAATAAAATAAAACCAAAATGTTATATCATCATTTTCATGTCTTCTTCACAAATTGAAAGAAGAATAAAACCATGGTTATGCCTTCAAGCTTCGACCATGCTTTGGATGTTGCATGTAAGTCTATTTTAGTCTCGTTTTTAATAATTTTTATGTTTTTGAGATTGTTGCAATTAGGTCCAGCTAGCTCGTACCTTCGATTTTGAAACTGCTAAAGATTTTGAATGTTTCCATTGATGAAACTTGTGATTTTAGATGTTAAATGATGAATTTGAGATATTAGTTGTTATTTAAAAGTATTTTATTAAGTGATTTTTGATGAATTTATCGATTAGGGGTTAAATTATTGAAATAGTAAAAGTACAATGATTTGATGTGAAATTATTGCAATAATGGGCTATATTCGATGCCATGAGCATTCGGCTAGGCTCAATTTTAGGTAAAAATGTTTAATTTGCATGTTTTAGGCTCAAAGACTAAATTAAATAAAGGTAAAACTTTATAGGCAATGTTGTAAAAATGTCAAAAATGATTAAGTTGCATAAAAATACATTGCTTTACTGTCCAAATTAATAGATTGAAATGAATTATTAATTTATATCAAGATCGGGTGGAAAATTGAGGAGAATGGAAAAATTACTAAAATTCCCCTATGCTTTGACATTTTTACAATTTAGCCAGGTAAGTTAGTACGTTTAAATAGCATTTTAAATTATGTTTTAAATGTTATCATTTTATATTATCAAATTATGTCTCGGCGAAAAAATCCAATGGCGTATCGGTGATCATCGACCAATGAAAGGGGATAGTTTCGGCTATCGATTATGAAAAGGGATGGTGACGACCATCAAATATGAAAAGGGATAGCTTCGACTATCGATTATGAAACGGGATAGCTTCAACTAGCGATTATGAAAAGGGATAGCTCCAACTATCGATTATGAAAAGGGATGGTGACGACCATCAACTATCAAAAGGAATGGTGACGACCATCGATTAATGAAAAAGGATGGTTTTGACCATCGAATATGAAAAGGGACGGTTACGACCATCATTTAGCACACTTTGTGTGAGATCTGTAAGGGTTCTGATTTACTTCACTATGACAAATATGGAAAGGTATGATGTACCAATGATCAAAGAATGAATATTCATGTTTATGAATGGTATGATATAAGTGATGCTACGTTATGTACCCATATCTTACCATGTGATGATATTTCTAAGTTATGTGTTTAATCACTAGCTTGTGGCTATGGTTAATGTTATGTTTATGTCTTATGTGTATGCAAATGAAATGGTAAGTGTTTAATAGGAACTCAGACATGTTTATATGAAACTCAATGGAATGTTGATACATGGAAAAACATGATATGTTGTGATGGATGATAAATCCAATTGAATCATACTCAAGTATAATGGTTATCCATGTTAAATTCATATGAATCATGTTTAAATGAACTAACATGTGTTGTTGATGTGCTAAGGCTTATGCCAAGCTTGTGGATATGATTGATGTTAATGATTATGCTTGTACTATGCATACAAAACGGGTAAGAAAAGAAAATGAAATGGTAAGTACTTTGTTGGGATGTATTATGATGTATTATATGTGAGAAAATTTCTTATGCTATGGATAAATACACTAAATCGGGAGTTAATAGTGTTATTTAGGCTTATGATAAGCATTGAGGACGGATTGCAAAGTAAGTAAATAGAAATATATATAATCTTATAAAAGGGATTGACAATATATATTATGTCTCATGAAATCCTATCATTTTGAATGGTCAATAAATATGTGACATTAGTAAACTTACTCATTTGAGAGTTGATGATCATATAGATTTATGAATCTTATAGCATCGGCATAAATTTATGTTTATTCTATAAAATTTAATATTGAAATGGAATATTATGATTTAACTTTATACGAGCTTCCTAAGCATTCATTGCTTACATAGTTTTTCTTTTACCTTACAGATTATTGGAAGCTCGATTGGGTTGAAAGCTAGTCGAGGATCCATCACACTATCTATTGATTTTATGGGTAGATTTTTATTCTTTGGTCACAGTTATAATGGCATGTATAGGTGTTTTATGCTTGATGATATGGCCACTATGTTTAGCTTGTAAATATGCTTATATGATTTATGACATTTTGGTATTTTTGGGGCTTGATGGCTAATGTTGAAATGGTTTAGTGATGATATGTTTGAATGGACAAATTGGTATGCTTGTGTGTGATATTGGCATGAAATGTTGCTTTGAATTTTTGAAACTTATGTTATTTTGATGCCTTGATGGTTGGTGTTTATAAGATCAAATTGATGTATGGTTTGTGGCTAAAGTGATAAATGTTGGCATGGATGCAAAATGATCATTTATGGCATGTTTTGATATAGAATTTAAATCAAATATGTTTAGTTGAATTATGACCATTTGGACATTAATTTGGTATGTATATATGTTGGTTGTTGGAACCATTTGAAAATGGCTAGACTAGTAACATTTAAATGGTTGGTGCAAGCGAGAAGTGGTTCAAATGATAAGGTCATTTTGATATGTTTTGATATGGACACAAGTAAATGGATAAATGGTTAAATATGCACATATTTAGGTATGTTTAATGTATGTGTTTGAGGTGCTTTTATGACATATTGGTTGAATGAAATTTGGACATTCGAAAGTGGTCATCTTATGCATGGTTGAACATGTTTCGATACCTTGGTCATATGTGCAAATGGCTTGTTTAGGTGTGCTTGAATTGGGTGAAAGGAATGGCTTGAATTTGGCCTATTTCTTGTCCACACGGCCTAAGACACGAGCGTGTGTCTCAACCGTGTGTGACACACGGCCATGTGACACGGTCGTGTGTCCCCTGTAGGTTTTTAAATGTTGCATTTCGAGATTTACATGGCCTAACACATGGGCGTGTGGCTTGGCCATGTGAACCAATTCAGAGAGTTACACGAGCATGGACACAGGCTGGGAAACGGCCGTGTGTCCCTACTTTGAATGCCTGCACGGCCTGAGACACGGGCATGTGTCTCAGCCATATGAGTCACACGGTTGTGTGACCCCTGTAGTGTGAATTTTTTTATCTTTTGCCATGAAGTTCTAACTATTTTCGATTTAGTCCTGAATCGTTTCTAAAGTGTTTCTAAGGCCTCGAGGGCTTGAAAAGGAGACGTTATGCATGTGTTTGAATGGAATGTAATGTGTTTTATAAATGATTGTAATAAAATGTTTTATGTTAAAAGTTTTCGATAATGCTCTGTAACCCTATTTCGGGAACGGATACGGGTTAGTGGTGTTACATGTCATTTGGGTGAGCCATATTGATCTGTTTTCAATCTGAAAGCCGGAAGTCTATCCATGCTCACCACACCAATTGCTGATGGTTCTTTCCCCCTATCATGGGATTACTCCTCGTATTTATAAGTCATATTTCTTTGATGGGACGTGCTAGGGGATAACTAAGTGTCATGCATGAGGACACGTTATCCCCCTTAGACCTAACATATATTGTCTGAGGGGTTCCTCGAAGAGGTATCCTTACGGGTGTACGAACAGGGAGGTGACAAGCTAGGGAGTGATTGAATGGAGAGTTGGGGAATGTCGAGCTATTGGAGTGACGAGCTAGCGAAGGTGGCGAGCTAGATGACATCCCTCCCTTGATTGGGTCGGATTTCGGATCACCAGAGCTGACTGAATTTCGGGTCTGTGAGGTATTATATAACAATAACTTTAATTTGATGAATTCTAGTTTCTTTACTTTTGAAATTTCAATCATAACCAAAACATTAGTAGTTGAATTCGTTAGGGCAAATTTTGCTATTAATCTTGTACTATGCGTAAGTTATGCATTTAGTCCCTATTCTCCAATTTGATATTTTTAATTCATCTACTTTTTAAATTTTGAGATTTCAATATTGACTCAAACAGTAGCTATTAAATCTATTAACTAGAATAACATGATTTTTTTAGTGAATATTATGTAATAATAGTAAGATGACATTGAATTATACATATGATAATATATTTACCGCATCAAATTTTGTAAATAATAAAATTTAATTTAATTAATTTGACGTAACTGGAAACGATAAAAATAGAAAATGATGGAATTAAATTTTACGATCTAAATCATTAATAATGAAATTTGACTTAGTGGAAAAGAAGAAAATCGATCTGTGTTATAGAAATTTGGAAATTCATGAATGGGAAAATGATAGTGAGAGACAAGTAGAAGCATCCGAATTTGATCGGACTTTTATCTTGGTTTTGCTCGACATTGAAGTCTGATTTACTCCCCCTTTTAACTTAGCCCTCACGCAACAGAGAAAATGTTGCAAACAGAACACCTACAAAGTGTGATACAATTTTGGTTCTCGTTTTGAAGGTTTAAATATATTTGCGGTCACCAATGGTAATGTAGATTATATTTTTAAAGGAGTTATTATTGGTGTTTAAATTTTAAAGATAATATTGTTAAAAATAATTATAAATATTAAAAAAGTTAATTTTTATAAATTATAAAATAAATAAATATCTCAATTCCCCCACCAAATATGTATTTGTGATGAAGTCAATCATAAATGAATGGATGAAATATTTGTATTAAAATGATTAATTCTAATAATTCTATTTTGTATTTTTATAAGAATTTTAAAATGTAAATCCTGGCTGCTCATTGAATTGACGATTTTAAGCCAGCTCGCTTGTGGGGCATAGGTCCAGCAAAATGTTCTTAGAGAGGACGATCGATTGTATAATCATAATTGTTGTACTTTTGTCATATTTATATGTTGAATTGCCGGTCAAAGATTCCGGAATAAAACTTTGTTTAACCCCTTTAAATCTTAAAATCATATCGGTGGACTATGCTTGAGTTTTGTTTTGTTTGTTTTTTTACAAATATATTTTTTGATATTTATATTTAAATTTGTTGTTCATTTTGATATTGTTTAGTTTTATTGTTCATTTTTATATTCATTTTTGTTAATTAGTACCCATATTTGACTTCTGTTGCACAATGGTACATATAAATGATGTTAATTATTTCATGTTGTCAAATGAATATATGACATGAGGGTAAAAGGAGGTTATAATCGGACCATCATTCGAAAATTATAATTTTTTTTTAAAAATTTAAAACTATAAGAAAATTATAAAATAAATAAATTATTAAAATTTTAAAAAATTAAAAATATATATTAGTATTTTTTAGAATTTTCATATTTTTTATAAGATTAAAAAATGATAAAAATGTCTTTTATTTAAAAAAACAAATTTTTATAATTTACATATGAAAATATTTATTGGGGTCAAGTAAAAAATTTATAAATTTTAATAAAATTAAAAATGTTTTATATTAAAATAAAAAATTATAATCTTTAAATAAAATGTTTTTATAATTTTTTTTATTTTTGAATGATGATCGTGATTAGAGGTGTCCATGGGCCAAATCAAGTCAAGGCCTAATTCTAAAAAAATTCAAGTTTCAGCTAATTTTTGGGCAGGTTTGATCCACCCAAAAATCTCATTTTACTATTCAAAAAATAATAAAATATTAAAAAATATATTTTTAATTGATATTTTATATAGTTTTATAATTAAATTGAAATTTAAAATTTTTATTATTATTTAAATTAAATTCGAACCGACTTGAGATGCAAAATTTTTTTTTCAAACCTGACCGGACAGTAAACAAACTCTCTAATCTTTAGACAAATCTAATCATAATCACATGCCTAATATTTATTTCAACATATAAAAAAAGTTAACACCATTTGTAGAAATAACAAAAACCAAACTTAAACATCAAAATATGCTTTAAAACCAAAAAGTATATTTACTGTTTTTCCCCTCACTTTAAAGTCTTATTTTTTGAGGCGTGGTTACAGAGGTAGTAGTTATAACTAACATTAATGATTCCAAAACCCGTAATATGTGATAAGAAAACATTAATTAGAAATAAGGGACCCTTTTAGTATTTCTTTTAAGTCCAACAACCTTTGATGAACTGTATTATTGCCCAAAAGATTCTTCATGCTCCAAACAAATACCTTACATTGCATTCAACCTCAATCAAGTCTCTTATAATTTTAGTCCACACGGCAGTTTTTTAGGTTTTTTTTACTTCAAAATGCAAATTAATTACAAAGATAGTTACATTATGTCAAAAGCTGTTCGAAATTAGACGAATAAAAAGAAAACCATGTCCATTTTTCTATTATTATTATTAGTCCTTGCTTAATATATCCAGATATGTAGCAAATGATCGATTATTATTATCGATGGGTATGTATTGTTTACATTGAAAGGCTGTTGATGAGTGTGTTAAAGTTAACTAATAAAAATAGGGAGAGAAAATTCAGGAAAACAGAATAACAGTATTGAGCCAACTTTTTCGTGATCATTTAAAGAAATAGGAGCATGAATGCATATAACATCCATAATCTATTAGATAACATTGAATTGAAATCTTTTTTTTTAAAAAAAAGCACGCCTTTTTTCTCTTGAAATCTCTATTTTTTTTCTCTCGATAGGGAGTTTTGTTGTTGGTGTCGGGTATATCTCCGGCCAAAGTCAGCAACCGTCACGAGTCCTTCCAATACTCTACTGCTTTTGTCAATTGTTTGGTCCATCATTTCCCCTAACTCCCTTAAATCTCAATTTTTTCCGTTCACTTGATTTCTCTGACAACAACCTCGGTCTACACTCTCCTATGTCGGTGCCTTCATATTCTAGGTAACCACTGCCGATTTTGTGCGCTACCCACCTTGTAGCTCTTCCTCTTAGGTCACTAATCTGTTAAGATCCCCGATCATCTTGAGCAGTCCTATTTTGATTTTCTTTTTGCCTAGGCTTTAGTTGTGTAATGGTTGTGACACCCAAACCCGACCGGAACGGACTGGCCTAAATTCGCAACGTTATATTAGTTACCTAAGTGACTCTCTAGCTAACAACCATCCAATACACACCCCGACCTTATAACATCTCAGTCTTATCTGATTATTAGTTATTTATTAATGTGGAAGCAAATTATGAGCTAATTTTAAACTTTTCCTAGGTAATTTAACCTAAGGGCATTTTTGTCATTTTACCATCTATGGTAAAACTAACCTGATTTTAGATCTAAATGTTTATCGACCTTCTTTTAGTCAAAATTATGCAAGCCTACAAATTTCAGCTTAAATTGAGTTCGTTTGTTATGTCTAATTCAATTTTTATTATCAGGGACTAAATTGTAGTAAATACCAACTATCAGGAGCTATTTTGAATTAAAAAATTAATTGTATTTCTATCGAATTTTACCTATTACGAGACAAATCCTAAGATTTTACTAAGTTTCCTTATCATCTAGGCCTTTAATTAGACTAATCAATTTCTCAGGACTAAATCGTAACTTAAACAAATTAGAATACCAATTTAAAAAGACAAAAATTTAAACCCCAAAAACCCACACGGTCGTGTCTCCAGACTGTGTGTCACTAAATGCTCATGTTCGTGTCGTGAAAAACTTTTTGGCATGCCGAAACCGTTTTTTGAAAAACAAAAATTTAGTTGTCGACTTTAAAAATAAAATTGGAGTCGCCACCGATCCTTTATTAAGGTGTGATCGACTCACCTTAAAAATTATTTTGGTCTAAGAATTTTGATAAAACGAGTTCGGGAGTCAGTTACGCACGAGGAAGGGTTAGCACCCTTGTAACGCCCAAAATCAGTACCAAATCGATTATTTAATGTCTTAGTGTCGAGGGCTAAAAAAAATTTTTAAAACAACTCAAATAATAAAATCTGAAAAGGATAATCAATTGTTCAAGTCATGTAAAGAAATCGAGTCCCAATACGTTAGGGTACGATTTCTCAAAATCCCCGAATTTTGAATATCGCTTTTATTTTATAAGAAAATCTTCATTTCGAGAAATCAATATGTCATGCCCAATACATTAGGGCACAACGAGTTAAATTCCTAAAAATGATTTTTACATTTATGCGCTTTGAAAAAAATATACTCGATTATTTAGGTTTAACAAGGAAAATTTGAACCCAATACGTTAGGGCTCAATCTTCTCGAAAATCCCAAATATCGAATTTCGCATTATCTTGAAAGCCTTTGAATAAAAATGATTTTAATGCTTTAATGAAAACATATATTTTCTTTAAAAGCATGATAAAATGTTAATATACAACATGGAACACATACATTAATTTAAATTATATATGTATATGTATTATAAAATGTCAATGCATATATATACATGTATACAAAAGTTATAGAAATAAAAGAATAATAATATATATATAAAATATGTACATGTATTTACAAAATATGTATATATATATTTATGAAAATAAAAAAATGTATTTAGATTTATACAGATGTATATAAATTATTAAATATATGAAAAAATAGAAATATGTATATATAAAAATTAAAATATGTATGTATATAGGTATATATATGTTTGTAAAAAATTATGAAAATAAATAATAAAAACGTATATATAAAAGTAGGTATATGTACACATTTACGAAAGTAAAGTAAAACAAATGTTTTTGGAATTAAAATATAAAAGATATATATGTTTTGTAAAAAATGTATGTATTTATAAAAATAGAACTTTATGTAAAAATTAGAAGTATATATATATAATAAAAAATACATGTATATGTGCATGGATTATAAAATAAGGAAAATGTATAAATACTATAAAATATAAATGTATATACATATATATATAAAAACTATGAAAATGAAATAATAATATAATAATAAAATATGTGTATGTATATGAATTTAAAAAACATTTAAAAATATATACATATATATATTATATGATATTATGCGTATATATATATGTAAGTATAATAATAATAGTAAGTAATATAATAATAATTAATAATAATAATAATAATAATAATAAGTAATAGTAGCAACGAAAAAGAATAAATTAATTAATTGTAAAAACACCAATCAGGATTAAATTGAAACATAAAAGAAAATTTAGGGGCAAATCTGAAATAATAAAAATGCAAATGGGCCAAATAGAGCATGCCCTTAACAGTGGAAGATCAAAAAGGAAGAGAACCCCGCCCTCCAAAACGCAGCGTTTCAATGAGGATTAAAATAAAACAATTTCAATATTTCATAGAAAAATTTAAAAACAAAGAAAACATGGTTTTGAAGTAAATGAAAAATGAAAAGGATTAAAGATGTAAATAGCCCATTAAGCAAGGCCTACTTCTAACCCTAATCCCATTCTAATCCAATATCAGCCACACCAGCCGCAAAAAGAAGGGAAAAGAGGGAAAAAAAACTGCTTTATTCTCTCTTTTACTCCTCACGTCGGCACTTTCTCCCTTTTCAACTCCGACTGAAGTGCAGCAAGGGCACCGGCGGCGCACCACCACTAGTAAGAACCTTTTCCTTTCTTCCTTGCTTTTTGCGCACAAAACGGAGAGTCAAAGAAAAAAAAGGAAAATAAAACACAAAGAAAATCACTTTCAAAAGATTTCTTATTTTTGCTCCAATTTCCTGTTTTTATATATTTCCTCAATAATTTTCTGATACAAAAAACGTAACCCCCCTTATTACAGATTTTATTTGGCTTTATATAGTCGAAAATAAAAAAACTAACTCCCCCCATTTTACATTTTGTTGTATTTTCTGCTATATTTGCGTTGTATGCTGTTTGTTTGCTGAAGAACTGGAGGAGAACGTGGGCTATGCGAGGGCAACGTGCTGCGATGTTGAGGCGATTGTTGCGGTGCTGAGGAAGGGAAGCAAACTGCTGTGTTGTTGATTTTTTAGTTTGGGTTACTGTTTGGGTTTGGGGCTGTTAATTGGGCCTATTTTGAGTGGGCCGGGCAATTTGGGCTTGTACAACTGCCCCTCTTTGCTCGTTGTCGTGTAACGGGAACAGAGCAAAGACTAAAAGCCCAATTGTGTCCGGTCTTACCGCCTTGACTTCTTCAGTGCTTCTCTACTTCAAATAGCCTCATTCCTTCCTACTGCATCTTCTGAGGTATAGGAACTGATGCTTCAATCTACTCCACTGTAATGCCGGGGAGATAGGGTTCATACGTTGTAGCTTCTCAAAAGAATAAAATTTGCTATCTCTAATCTGCTCCACTGCAACTTCAGGGAGATAAAACTTAAAGCTTCAACTTGTTTTGCTACAACTTAAGGATAAATCTGATGCGATCTGCTCTACTGCAACTTCAGGGAGATAAGACTTGTATCTTCGATCTACTTCGCCACCAATATGGGAAGACAATATCTACTATCTTTGATTTACTTCATTGCCAGTACATGAAGACAAGATTTGCTTTCTTCGATCTACTTCACGCCAATATATGAGTACAAGATCTGCTATCTTTGATCTACTTCACTGCCAGTACAGGAAGACAAGATCTGTTATCTTTGATCTACTTCACTGCAAGTACAAGAAGACAAGATCTGCTATCTTTGATCTACTTCATGCCAATACGTGGAGACAAGATCTGCTATCTTCGATCTACTTCATGCCAATATATGAAGATAAGATCTGCTATCCTCTGATCTACTTCATGCTAGTACATGGAGACAAGATCTGCTTTGTTTGATCTACTCCGCCACCAGTACGGGAAGATAAGATCTACTATCTTTGATCTACTTCATGCCAATACATGAAGACAAGATCTGCTTTATTTGATCTACTTCGCTGCCAGTACAGGAAGACAAGATCTATTTTCTTCGATCTACTTCACCACCAGTATGGGAAGACAAGATCTGCTATCTTTGATCTACTTCACGCCAATACATGAAGACAAGATCTATTTTCTTCAATCTACTTCACCACCAATATGGGATGACAAGATCTGCTATCTTTGATCTACTTCACCCCAATACATGAAGACAAGATCTGCTTTCTTCGATCTACTTCACGCCAATATATGAATACAAGATCTGCTATCTTTGATCTACTTCACTGCCAGTACAGGAAGACAAGATCTGTTATCTTTGATCTATTTCACTGCCAGTACAGGAAGACAAGATCTGCTATGTTCGATCTACTTCACGCCAATACATGAAGACAAGATCTGCTATCTTTGATCTACTTCACACCAATACATGAAGACAAGATCTACAATCCTCTGATCTACTTCATGCTAGTACATGAAGACAAGATCTGCTTTCTTCGATCTACTTCGCCACCAGTATGGGAAGACAAGATCTGCTATCTTTAATCTGCTTCATGCCAATACATGAAGACAAGATCTGCTTTATTTGATCTACTTCGCTGCCAGTACAAGAAGACAAGATTTATTTTCTTCGATCTACTTCGCCACCAGTATGGGAAGACAAGATCTGCTATCTTTGATCTACTTCATGCCAATACATGAAGACAAGATCTGCTATCTTCGATCTACTTCACCACCAGTATGGGAAGACAAGATTTGCTATCTTCGATCTACTTCACACCAATACATGAAGACAAGATCTGCTATCTTCGATCTACTTCACCACCAGTATGGGAAGACAAGATTTGCTATCTTTGATCTACTTCACTGCCAGTACAGGAAGACAAGATCCGTTGCCTTTTAACCTGCTCTACTGTCGCTTAGGGAGATAAGGCTTATGATTTCACCAATTTGTTCTCTGGGGAACATGACCTGTATAATTCACTTTATGAAACTAATTATGCCTAATAGGATGTCATGAACAGAATGGATCAAATGCTCCTAACTAGACATGTATGAATGACATTTGGATGAATGCAGAATGTCATTTTTCGAGAATGATCCCTCCTTATCACTCTTGTTATCATTATTCAAAGTTTATTAAAGTTTTATCGCTAATGTGCCATAGCGCCGTTTTGCTCGGCTAGCGTCTCCAACGAAACACTTGACTAGATTGCGCCCACTGTAAACCTTCAAGTTTGATCCACTGGGATGTAAAATTTGTACCATCTTTATCCTGTTGTAACCCAAAAGTAAAAAGATTTGGCCTTTTCTCAATCCACTGCTATCACAATTCAAGGATACAGGATGTGAAACTCTTTGGTCTCTTACACCATTCCCAAGGTGTCATACCAAATGCTCATGCACAAATGAAGAATTTTCTTCTCCAAGAACAACTTCTTCTTATTATTCGGTGATCATTGCTTGCTTGTTCATTGAAGCTTTGTCACCAACACTACATCTTGCCATTTTGTTCGATCGATATTTTAGACAACAAAATTCAAAGGGATAATCTTAATTTAGACTCTTCCTTATTAGATTTCCAACCTTTAACCTGGTGCGTTCTAAACAATAGTCCTGTTTCAGGTTTCTGTATTATTTAGAAACTTCTAGAGTAATATGCAAAACTTCCCTTGTGAAAATTTTATTAGTCTATTAATCAATATTCTAATGTAACATGCTTGCAAAAAGATCATGGATAAGAATAGAGTTGGTTCTGAGCATAGCTCGAAATGAATAAATTATCAAAGATAATAAAGATTGATAACAAAGAAATTGATTTAGGAATGCCTATCTTGGAAGTGAATGAAGTTTCCAAGAATAACAAAATTAGTATAAGGATTAGGTGCCCCAGATATCGCAGATTGAACTTCTCTGTACAAACTTTTCGAAGACCATTCTGAGTTTAACATGTGTTTTAGGAGACCTATAGTACTTTGTCGATGCCCCAAGATGTCGTCTACCCTTTCCTGTTGATTCAGGTATAGCGAGACCACTGCATGCCCCATTCTGATCAGTATTTGAGCTGCTCTGATTACCTCATGCCCCATTTTGATCAATATTTGAGCCGCCGTTTTCGGGTTTTCAACTCAAATCCCCTTTGGTCTAAGGCGCCCTTTGCAAGTTTTCACCTTATCCTCTCCATTTTACTTTTTCCATTTTTCATTTCTCATTTTCACTTTTCATTTTTTCATTTCATCATTTTACGACTCAAAGTGCCCTTTGCGGGTTTTCTACCTCGGTCATCTCCTTCTTTAAGCGAAGTATTTTCTAACTGAATCTGAATTTACAGAACTTATCATCCATCTCGCTCAAAATCAAAGCTCCTTTGGAAAAAAACCTTATTTAACATAAGGTTCTTCCCAATTTGGCATTCGTTTCCCTCCAAAACATTTTTTTGTAGAGGGAAGATCTTCAACATTTGGTCACCCTCGTGGAATTCTCTAGGATGAACCTTTTGTTATAGGCTCGCATTATTCATTTCTGGTACATCTGACCGTGATGAATAGCTTTTAGCATTTTTCCTTCTATCAAGTTCAATTGATCACATCGCAATTGAATCCGTTCTGCTTCATCCAACTTGCTTAGCCAATACCCGGAGAAAGAATTTTGACTTTAATTGAAAAAGAAACCGTGACAAACTAAAAAGAGAGGCATTGCTCCGGTACAGTTTCACAATCATTATGAATCTGAACATCTGTTCGTGCTGTTGTTCAGATTGCAATGACAGTGCTTAACCTGGGCATACCCTGGTATGACCATGCGAAGACATCTTTGAATTCTTGAAGTAACTCAACAACGTCTTGCTTTGTTTCTTCGGTCATGCATGTTCCCTCAAGGTTACAGTCTCCATTGTCTCCTCATGAGGTAAATTTGTTCTCTTATTACTCTACCATCCTCAACAAGTCAGGAGATAAGCTACAATCTATGTCGTTTTCAAAGTCGTGAAATCTCTCTAAACACATGTCTCACTCAAAAGGAGATTCTGAGTCTGTTGCAGCGTCACTCATGCCATTGATATCTAGGGACTCATAGTAGGAACCAAAGAACATACAAAAGAATGTATGAATTTATAAATAATATGAATGAATGAAAGAATGATTTGGCAGAAAAAATCCAAAAGAATGAAGGAATCGTAAAGAATGAAAGAACATTTGCTCAAAGATGATTGCAATAATGTATGTCATTAAAATAATAATGTTCAGACATGAGCCTATTTCACAAAGAAATTCTTATTTCTTCTAGGTTAAAAGCAACATTGTGTTCTGAACATTACTCTAACAGACTTTAAATACTATAGGGTTTCCTCTGCAGTCCCATTATTTATAACACCTCCAAGGAAAATATCTAACAAGGACCCATTTAGTTGTGTCTGCACATATGGCGTCGATGTGAAAATTTCACCACTTCTCTATACATTGCATTCCCTCCATTATCAATCATGATTGGGTAACGGATTTTCTGCACTAGACGAGTCACCAAACTTGACGATACCCATGTTGATGAGTCTTTCAACTTGCTTCTTGAAGGCAGTGCAATTCTCTATTGAGTGTCCTGTAATTCCCGCATGGTATTCACATTGTACGCTTGCATCATACCATTTGGGATACGGGGGTTGTAGAGGCTTCACATGAAAAGGGGAAACCACATGTGCATCAAATAAATTTTGATACAGTTCCTTATACGGTACTGGGATTGGTGTAAATTGGAACCTCTCAGTCTTTATGCCAGAATCTTGCCTTGATGAATTTTGTTGATTACCAACCACCTTTCTTGGTTGACTCACATTAACTGATTTAGAGTAACCTATGTTGTTCACCTAATCTTCTCTTCTCCTTAAAGTTGACCTCTTGTTACTCTCTTCTGCATCGATTTTCCTGCTCCTTATGGCATTCTCGATCATCTCACTATTCATGATTATATTAGAAAAGCTTTTTGTGGCACTCCCTAACATATGTGTAATGAATGGTGCTTTCAATGTGTTAATGAATAGCATAGTCATCTCTTTTTCCAAAAGCGGTAGCTGAACTTGGACCGCGACTTCCCTCTATTTTTGTGCGTACTACCTAAAACTTTCGTTCAGCTTATTCTCTATATTTTGAAGGGTGATTCTATCAGGAGCCATGTCTGTTACATGACTATACTGTTTCATGAACGCTTGTGCCAAATCCCTCCATGAACCAATCATGGTACGGATCAATTGATTGTACCATTTAGATGCTGCCCCAGCGAGGCTATCTTGGAAACAATGTATCAATAGCTGGTCATTATTAACATATCCAACCATTCGCCTGCAGAACATTGTGATATGAGCTTCTGGGTAACTTGTCCCATTGTACTTCTCGAATTCTGGCATCTTAAACTTATGAGGGGGTACCAAATCCGGAACAAACTCAGCTCTTTAGCGTCAATCCCACGATAGTTTTCAATGATCTCCATCGCCTTGAACTTTTCTTCAAGCCATTTGCACCTTTCTTCTAATTGTTTTGGTAACTCTTCCTTTATTCTTTCCTTCTTAGCCACTTCATCAAAGTCAGGAATGTCAGAGTTAACAAGGTTGTTTTCGGGGTTAGAGCCCGATCCAGCTTGAAAGTTTGAAGCACCAGCCTAGAACTGTTGAGGCCTGATTGTGACAGTAGGTTTGTGCGGGTATTTAGCTTGAGTTCGCACATGTGGAGGAGTAAAGCCTGGAGGATAGAGAGGTTCATCCTCATTACTTTCTTCGACATTAGCCATAGGGCCCTTTCCCTTATCACCTCCCCCAATCAACAATTGGGTTAACTTTTCCATCATATCATTTTAGGATTCCAACATCTTCTCCGACATATCCCGTTGCATTTTGTCTAACCGCTCCTGCACTTGTAGCTGGAGTCGGTCTTACATTTCTTTCTAGTACTGTTCGAGCTTTTCCAGTCTCTGATCCATGTCTTTAATTTTTGGTCGAGTTCCGTAATAGTGTTTGGTTGGTTGGTTGGTTGGTTTCCAGGTTAACTGAGCAATGATTTTAATTAATTAGGATCCTTTAACGGTGTTTAATCATATGATGTAAAGTAATGCAAATGCATGAAATGAATGCAAGAAAGATACGTTGATTCTGGTTCAATTCTTTACTAGAAAAACTTCACTAGAAAACAAATCTCTTTACACAAAGCGGATATATATATACGGCTTCGCCCTCGTACTCCAAACAAAGACATCGACCATTCGGATATTAAGATGCATCTCGCGAATTTGAGCTCCTTTTTGTTTGATCTAGGTCGTAACTCCCTGCTCACTCATGCCCATGAGATTCTTTAAAAAGGTTGGGATGTTTGACGACTCTTGAATAATATTTGCTAATCTTGAATCAACGCAGCAAAGTCGTATACTCCTCTTGCTACACTTCTCGTATCATGCTTTCTTGGACTATATTCAGAGAACCGTATTGTTTTCCACTTTATCAAGAAATCCGTTTTCCATGACAAGCTCTCTATTTAGCAACCGAACGTGAATCAACACCTCTTTTCTATAATGAAATGCAATGCGGTAAAAATGTCATGCAGCCAAAACAAAACATAACAAGTTAGTATCAGGTATAAAAATAGAATCCAATATAATTGGAAATAATAAAACACATATTCAGGTATCTACTAGGGTTCAATGTAGTTCTACCTAGGGTGAGTTTCTAAGGTTCACTATATGAGGTTTGGCTTCTAGATCAAAGGTACCCGAACCAGCAGATTCCTCGATCCTCACCCATTATAGGCTCATATGGATCGAGTTTGGTTCAGGGGAATACATTTCCCTATGGCTGCATCGAGATGAAAATCTCACAAAGACATAGGTACGGATGTATCCCGGAAGCGGTCCACTACCCTGCACGGAGGTGAAGACCTCACGAAGGACTAGTTTCTCGCTCCAACTTAAAGGGGTAAAATCGACCAACTTATAAAATGCAAAATGAAAATAAACTAACAGATTTAGGCTAATCAAGCAAACATATGACAATGACAACCAATGAATGCAAAGGAAAAATCATGATTTTTTAAAAAAACTTTTCAATTTTTGACAAGAAGGACAAAAATAATCAATTCATGGCTCGACTCCCTAAAGGGTCCCCAGTGGAGTCGCCAAGCTGTCGAAACCGTTTTTTGAAAAACAAAAATTTAGTTGTCGACTTTAAAAATAAAATTAGAGTCGCCACCGATCCTTTATTAAGGTGTGATCGGCTCAACTTAAAAATTATTTTGGTCTAAGAATTTTGAGAAAACAAGTTCGGGATTCAGTTACGCACAAGGAAGGGTTAGCACCCTCGTAACGCCCAAAATCGGTACCAAATGGATTATTTAATGTCTTAGTGTCGAGGGCTAAAATTTTTTTTAAAACAACTCAAATGATGAAATCTGAAAAGGATAATCAATTGTTCAAGTCATGTAAAGAAATCGAGTCCCAATACGTTAGGGTACGATTTCTCAAAATCCTCAAACTTTGAATATCGCTTTTATTTTATAAGAAAATCTTCATTTCGAGATATCAATATGTCATGCCCAATACATTAGGGCACAACGAGTTAAATTCCCGAAAATGATTTTTACATTTATGCGCTTTGAAAAAAATATGCTCGATTATTTAGGTTTAACAAGGAAAATTGGAACCCAATACGTTAGGGCTCAACCTTCTCGAAAATCCCAAATATCGAATATCGCATTATCTTGAAAGCCTTTGAATAAAAATGATTTTAATGCTTTAATGAAAACATATATTTTCTTTAAAAGCATGATAAAATGTTAATATACAACATGGAACACATAAATTGATTTAAATTATATATGTATATGTATTACAAAATGTCAATGCATATATATACATGTATACAAAAGTTATGGAAATAAAAGAATAATAATATATATAAAATATGTACATGTATTTACAAAATATGTATATATATATTTATGAAAATAAAAAAATTTATTTAGATTTATACAGATGTATATAAATTATTAAATATATGAAAAAATAGAATTATGTATATATAAAAATTAAAATATGTATGTATATATGTATATATATGTTTGTAAAAAATTATGAAAATAAATAATAAAAACGTATATATAAAAGTAGGTATATGTACACATTTACGAAAGTAAAGTAAAACAAATGTTTTTGGAATTAAAATATAAAAGATATATATGTTTTGTAAAAAAATGTATGTATGTATAAAAATAGAACTTTATGTAAAAATTAGAAGTATATATATATATTATAAAAAATACATGTATATGTGCATGGATTATAAAATAAGGAAAATGTATAAATACTATAAAATATAAATGCATATACATATATATAAAAACTATGAAAATGAAATAATAATATAATAATAAAATATGTGTATGTATATGAATTTAAAAAACATTTAAAAATATATACATATATATTATATGATATTATGCGTATATATATGTACATATAATAATAGTAAGTAATATAATAATAATTAATAATAATAATAATAAGTAATAGTAGCAACGAAAAAGAATAAATTAATTAATTGTAAAAACACCAATCAGGATTAAATTGAAACAGAAAAGAAACTTAAGGGGAAAATCTGAAATAATAAAAATGCAAATGGGCCAAATAGAGTACGCCCTTTACAGTGGATGACCAAAAGGGAAGATAACCCCGCCCTTCCAAACGCAGCGTTTCAATGAGGATTAAAATAAAACAATTTCAATATTTCATAGAAAAATTTAAAAACAAAAAAAAAACATGGTTTTGAAGTAACTGAAAAATGAAAAGGATTAAAGATGTAAATAGCCCATTAAGCAAGGCCTACTTCTAACCCTAATCCCATTCTAATCCAATATCAGCCACACCAGCCGCAAAAAGAAGGGAAAAGAGAGAAAAAAACTGCTCTATTCTCTCTTTTACTCCTCACGTCGCACTCTCCCCCTTTTCAACTCCGATTGAAGTGCAGCAAGGGCACCGATGGTGCACCACCACTGGTAAGAACCTCTTCCTTTCTTCCTTGCTTTTTGCGCACAAAACAGAGAATCAAAGAAAAAAAAAGGAAAATAAAACACAAAGAAAATCACCTTTCAAAAGATTTCTTATTTTTGCTCCAATTTCTTAATTTTATATATTTCCTCAATAATTTTCTAATACAAAAAACGTAACCCCCCTTATTACAGATTTTATTTAGCTTTATATAGTCGAAAATAAAAAACTAACTCCCCCTATTTTACATTTTGTTGTATTGTCTGCTTTATTTGCTTTGTATGTTGTTTGTTTGCTGAAGAACTGGAGGAGAACGTGGGCTATGCGAGGGCAACATGCTGCGATGTTGAGGCGATTGTTGCAGCGCTGAGGAAGGGAAGCAAGCTGCTGTGTTGTTGATTTTTTTAGTTTGGGTTATTGTTTGGGTTTGGGGCTGTTAATTGGGCCTGTTTTGAGTGGGCTGGGCAATTTGGGCTTGTACATGGCAGATTGCACATGCCCATGTGTGATAGCTCTAGTTTCCACACGCTTGTGTCACTTACCCACACGCCCATGTGCACCCTTCACATGCCCGTGTGAAAACCACTCCACCTATTTTTGCAAAAAACTCATTTTAAAACACGATTTTGCATATTTTAATGGCCAATTAAACCTGATTTAGCTACGATTAATTAACATATATATACATACACCGTCAATTGAATTTATGGACATTAATTAAGCCTTAATTAAATAGAATTAGGCAATCAATTTAATGCATAACAAACACCGAATAAATCAAACAAGTGGCGTACCTTAGTCGCTAGTAAACCACTCCATGGAAACTTTATTTTAATAATCATTAGTAAAAATTTCATACTTCACACACCGTGTATTCAAGCAAAAAAACACCGTAAACCATCAATAATTAAACTCAAACATACCTCAAAGTTATTATAAAACCATCCAAAATTATACAAACAAAATTAAACTAATCCCTAGGAGTTCCACAATGCCCAACTACAGTCTTTAAAATGCATAATAAAGTCTCTACCAAAGCCTAAATCTCTTGGAACTCTCTTGCTCGGCTCCTCAGCTCCTCAAACCTGACGATTATCTGCACGAATGTGAGGGTGTGAGCTTTAAAAAGTTCAGTGAATGTTAATAAAAACAACAAGTAAATTAATATCCAATTCATATGTAATTCACAACCAATCAATCACCAATTATCAGCCAAAATAATGAAACATGTCAATTAAATTTCTATAAGTATTTTCAATACCAAAAATCAATTATTCATGTCTTTCAATCATCAATTGATATAGCAACAATCAGACATAAATATATTGGCATTCATTTCTCATGGCTTAAACGAGTGATCATACATCGAATAAACAGATCTCTGAACTCCCACAAATATCAAATACAATCCACCGAGTTGAGCGGACCGAAGCATGCGCTCTCGTATAATGCATTAAATAACCCATTGAGTGGAGATTCATGCTTAACACTCCCTTATCTACTCCAAACAAATCAGTCCACCTAGAACCATACGCTCACAATGTCACAAATAAAGGTAAGTACCCAAAAATTCTGGCATGCCAACTACATCCAATGGATCCACCATGCATGTTGCCAATATATTCAGTCAAACATAACATATAAATCAGTCATTATTGTGCTCAATTTAATGTGACAAAATGATTATGTATAACTTGTAACATAGCCATTTAGCATCCAATTATATCAAGCAATTCATTTGCTAATCTCCCATATTCAATTACCAAATGTAACCCCAACATATCATGATAAAAAAATTTAGTACACATGCTTAAAATCATCCTTAAAATTAATCTAATTAAATAGCACAACACCATTTATCCATAATTAATTAATTGTAATCATTAATTAAGGTACTAATTAAACATAATTGAGGGTCAATTTATGAAATCACCCTCAGAAACACTCACCACACAATTTTATTCTATCACAACAATTGATCAACTAAGTAATTCCAAGCTTCAATTTCAGTTATCTTGGTCCTCTTCAAGATTTGGAGCTTCAACAGAGGTAAAGTAGACATTACCACCTTTCTAATATTACAATAAACATAAATTTTAGTTAACTATGCTATTCAAAATTCTCTCACAAAGATACCTTACCGGATTTGCAACATTAAGTCAAAAACTCGATTCCTCACAAAATCGATCTCTCCAGCTCTCCTAATCACAAAAATCCAGAAAATCGATTCATAAAGATAGTGAAATTCAGATTTCGTAAAATTATCTTACAAATCATGTTTAATCTTGATAAATAAGACCAAAAACCTTTTAATAGATCCATTTTGAGTTGGAACATCCATTGATTTGTGGATTTCCTCTCAAAATTCAAGATCCACCATTAAAGCACCTTAAGCTTTTGAAGAAGATGACATTGATAAAAAATCCTTTAATTGACTCTCAAATCATGTAAAAATGTTTCTAATCTTCATAAAAACAAATTTATGATTGAAGATTACCTTTGATTTTCTCTAAATTCATTGATTGAAAATCTTGAGTTAAGAAGCTTGAGAAATTTCATAGTATTTTTTACTACTTTTGAGAATAATTTTGGGTGAATGGAGAGAGTATTTTAAGAAGAAAATTGGTTGGATCTATTCTCTGATGATAGATCTTTAAAACCATGCGAAGAAAACAAATTTTATAGCTCTCTAATCTGATGTAAATGGTGTGAAAAGTAGGCTAGATGCATTGTGTTTAAAATTGAAACAACCCACCAGAATTTAAAAATTGGGGAATTTGCCTAATGGCTACTCCTACATTTCCCTTACTTTACCAATTCATCCTTTCCCTCCAAAATTTCAAATTTTAAGATTTATTTTCCAAATAAATACTCTAAATTTTCCCTTGTTTTACAATTAAACCCAATTTAATTAATATTTAAATTTAACTCAAATAAACCCCAATAAAAATTATTTTAAAATTCTTTTTCGACCCAATTTAATTATTTTCATTAATAATTATTTAATTACTTTAAAATTAATTTCCAAAAATATTTTTATTTTTTTGGATGATTTTTTAATCAATTTTAGATGAAATTAACCTCCTAAATTAAATTAAAAATTACTACGAACCCCTTAAATTCCTATTTTAACACTCGAAAGCCGAAAAATAAACTCGAAACTACTAGACCCGATTTAGGGATATTACAATGGTGACCGACTCTATGGCCATTGAATAGCTGACCACCAGCCCCTTACCATCCCTAATTTTGTCCCTATGATGGATTCCATCCAAATTTTCTAGTAGGAAAAGGACAAGTTATCAGAATAATATGTTTTTTTGGCCTAAGGTTTGGGCCATTGTGTCATGTGGTGTTTACCATGATACCCGAGTCCTATGGTGGATTGTTTTCTCTAAGTCTTCAGTGACTTATGTTTTGTTGATTCTCTGCAGGAACTTGATTTTGTTTGGGGTTCCATTACATCTATTGTTTCAAGTCAAAGATGCTTCCACTACTATGAAAGCAATAACCATATTGTGAGCCACCGCATCATGATTGATGGCTAAGAGTGTTGTTGGTTGAGAAGGTCATGCTAACATGATAAGGCCTCTTATTTGTTCCTAGTTTAAGCAGGGAAGCTTGTTTCAAGCAGTAAAAACTTTATTCTTTCGTTGTAAAAATTTAGTTTACTTGCCTTTTGAGAGTTTTTTATATGAGACCAAAGTTCTCAACTATTTTCTTATTTCTTCATTGTAACTGGTACTACAAAAAAAAGTCCATTTACTTACACCCAAAAACCCATCATTATAAGCATAATAATCATCGTATAAACCTAAAATATCTATACCAACGATCAAAAGGGATACCCCGATGAAATATAAGTCATTTTATAAGGGGTTTGTAGGTATAAAACTTTAGCGATAGTAAATTTTCATCAATATACATCTCCTAGCCTATACCGACAATTTGCCATAAAGGTACTGTCAGCTATTTTCTATCCCACCATTTATAATATACCTTTTACTGAAAGTTTCATTACCATCAATATATTACTATATGATTTTGTGATGGTCATTCCAACAAAAATCTATTTTGTGTTTTTTATACTTTTATAACTTGCCATCAATATGAGGTAATTGTCCACCATTAAAAGTTCAAAAATATAAAACCTTTACCAACAGTTAAGGTATGAAGATTGTAAAGCATGATTACCTAGCTATTTGAGAATATATACAACTAAATTGAGGTAAGTTGAGTGGTATTGTCCTTTAATCAAGTTCTTGAGTTTGAGTATAGTGAATGGAGACAAACCACTAAGAGAATTTTATCCTAATTTAGGAGTCTAAACCAACTCAACTCTCTGTATTTATCTGAAGTTCAATGTAGCTATTGAATACCAGAATCTCATGCCAAAAAAAAATGAAATGAAATGCATACGTAGTCGTGTATATGCATGTTAAGTAACACCCTTGCCCAACCACAGTGCCGGGTCTGAGATACAAGATGCTATATTCATTGTTTGAGTAACTACTGCCTAGTTCATAATAAAACAATCATTTAAAAATGAAATTTATTTTCAATCACATTCATTTCAGGTAAACAAATAATTTCAAGCCTTAATCGAGCTTATGAAAGCTCTTTTATCAAGTCGAGTATGAAATAGGACCAAATTGCAAAGTTTTTCAAATGTATGGATCGATGTCCTAGCTTCATCTAGTTCAGATCACGACATGGCCATTACAATATGTCATGTCACGATGATAAGCCCTAGCTCATCACGACGTCACTCATTATAATGGCAACATTGCGACGTAAAAAATTTGAGGTTGCAACGTGACCCCTGTTTTTGGTAAAAATGAACCATTCGGTACCTATTTCATACTTTCCTACCAAACCTTATAGCATATACACCAACAACCACTTTCAATTGATTCAAAACATACCTAAAACATACCAAACAAGTTCAAATACTCAATTTCAACTTTTTAACAAGACATTCACTATATATCCATCATTTAAACCTAAGCATTTCAAAGTTATTAGCGCATACCAACCAAATCATTCAAATGCTTATTCTCACCAATGCCAAACCTAACAAAAAATGAAATTTCACTTCATTTACCCAAACTTGTGCATCTTATTTTCATCTATGGCTTGTAAGCCTTAAACATAATCATCAACTAACTAAAATAAGACACACCTTACAAGTATGAATCAATTTACAAAATTTCAAATACATTATAATCTAAAACACCTATTAAAAAATTATATTTTCAATTTTCTACCTCAATTATGCCATTTCATATGCCATACATAACTCCAACATGTCAATCAAAATTTATAATTTCAACTAGGCATCAACCATTGCTAAATCATGCATTTCAAAATCATATGACAAAGTAACATTCATATTCATCATAAGTTCCCAATTAGATTTTTACAAATTAAAGTATATACCAAGAAACTTATAGACATGCCATAATCCTTGACTCAAGATGACTAAATAACTACAGAAACGAGAATAGTGTGAGCTTTGGGATGATCTAACTTGACATGTTTTGCAAGGTGACTATCTAAAAGGAAAATGGAAAACAAACTAGGTGAGCATATAGAATACTTAGAAAGTTCATAGGCATTAAACAAAACTTAAATTATCTTACAATCAAATACAATATGTTACCATAATTTGGCATAGTTGGCTAGATATGGCAAAGCACAACATCAATAAGGTGAGTTTAAGATATAATCAAACCATATGATATCTCAATTATATATCAAACCAATTCATATTAAAGTCAATATTTCAATAACATGCTCATGCTTAATTCAACATTAATCCATTTGAACATCAAGATCGTATCATTCCATTTCAATTTTTCATTTTTATTAACCGTTTAGCCCGATGAACTCTAGTAAATGGACTCAGATACACATGTAACTTCACCACATCAGTTGCTCATCCGAGCTGAATATAATCGAGTCAGGTTAACCATACAGGCTAAAATTTTATAATGACACATCTGATTGCTTATCCAAGCTGAATATATATACATTTTAGGTTACCCGTTCGGGCTAAACCTTTAAAGTGACATCAGGTTACCCGTCTGAGCTAAACATGTGTCACATGTATTTATGAATCCACAACAAATACTAGATCTCGGTAACATCTATAATCAATCATGTACAACCATGCACAAAACCCTATTCGCACGTTATTCATATCCTAACCTTTACTAAGTTGACACGGGAATCTATTACACATTAACATTACTTTTCAATTTAGTACAAATCTCACCTTTGAAACCAATTCAAAACTAAACATATATATAATTACAAATCAAATACACAAAAATTGTAAAACACATGAGTTCTCCTGTTTGTAAAACAAATCAAATCTCACCTTAGCTCGTCATTCTTTTATCTCTCCTAACCTGTCCGAAGGCCTCTCACCCAAATTGTAAAACACAAAGGTGAATACTCACAATCCTATGACATGCCATTATATCTAATGGTCACAAAATATTATAGTGTCAAAACATTTACTTAAACATAGAGCTTGCAAATCATGAGGAGCTCACAAAACACTGTTCGTAACTAGCTCACGATATAGAGAAAACACATATTTAAACAAAGTCACAATATAAAGTTTAGAGAAGACTTAATCTTGGAACTTAGGATAAAGCCCTAAGCTCTTGATTAACACTATGGTTCGCACATACAAGTGATGATCCTTGAACACTCACTAATTTGCTGGAAGCTTTAAATAAGCTTCGCCTTTCTCTTGGTTTTTCTTGTAGACAACTCTGTCACGTCCACAACTTCGCAAACATACACATGTCACTAATAGTTGAAGCACAATAAAACTCATACATAAACACAAGCGAGCCTAGGTCTGCACATACTAATCTTTTGGCAAACCTAGTTTCCTTTGCTGCGATCTTTCTTAAAATTTCTAAATTTACTTTTAAATGTCTAATCAAATAGAGAAACAAAGTCTTACCTTGAATCTTTACGAAAAATGGACTTAGTTTTTTATTTGCATAAACTTGATAGGAAACAGAGAGGAATAATTCAATGAAGGTTTGGGTTTACATTCACATGTAACTAGGGTAGTTTAGAACGTAAGGGTCTTCTAATGATAGAAGAAGTCCTACGTGCACGACCTTGTTTCAAACAAGGAAGGAAACTATTTCCTCAATTCTTTAGTCAAATTACTATCCAACTACTCTTACTTTTACCCTTTTCAAAATTCAATCCTTAATTGTTAACCTATCAACCTCGACCTTTAATAGACAATAACTGTTTGCTTAGCTAAAACTCCTAATCCTTATCTCAATGTCTTACAAACACTACTGAAAATTGAGTTGTTACATGTTATCATATTGAGATAGAAAGCAAATAATAAGGTCAAGTGCCTAGGTGGGGAAAGATCAAATCAATTAGCATTCTAGATGATATTTTTTCCTATTTATCACAATCTTATCATAGAAACATCATAGTCAATATTGCATAAATTGGCCAATTTTTGTGCGGGTTTTTGCTGCATTAATGCATCTTCTCTCTTCTCTCTAGATTTTGGTGTACTGTAGTCTTAATGTATTTGCATTTTTAATTCAACTTTTGTTTTTGGTTAAAAATAACTTCATTTTATAGGTATTAAGAGTTCATTAAATTTCCACATGCAGTAGCCTGAATTGGTAGTGGAACTTTTGTACCCAACCAGACTCCAGTAAAATTTCGTTTAAGCTTTGCAACCAAATTTGTTAGCATGTATCCTTCACTCCAAGCAAAACCTAAAAAAACAAGCAATATATTTATTAATAAGAAATAACTAAATCACCTAAATTACCTTAAATATATTAAAAATTTATACTTAACCCCATTAAATATAAAATAAAATATTATACGATTCAATCCTTCAATAAGCATATATATTTTTCCACTCTACCACATTGGCAAATGAAAATGATTACTATTTTGGACATACATGTGCACTTTCAAATGAGTTGATTGGAGATCTTGAGACTTAGAAACTTCTTCCCCTTATCAGTAGATATCAATCATAAGAAAATGAAATTTCCAGTGGCTACGAATCCCACCGGTATCATTTGAGTATATAAATTATTTTTGTGCCTCAAATATAGGTTTCACTACAATCATGAGCATAAATAATCAAATTAATTCATTGATCCAATCGAATATTTGAATAAAATAGTTTCAGGTAACTTATATGAAAAGAAAAAAAAAGCTTATTCAAAATAACATCGACAAGAATTAAGGGTGAATGACTTTAACCCAATTTCACGCTCTGCATTGTGTAAAGAAATGAGGTGCTCGACCAAGTGGTATTATGAGATCCTTCATAACCTCATATTTATCCATACTTATCTGGAAACCATCCAACACCTATGCATTCAAAAGGAACAATGAGCATTACAAATATGAAGTTTTTACTATCAAATTTAGGGAATCACATCTAGAAACTGTTTCTAGCTAAGGAAAAGAAATGATCAACCTATTTTTATGCTTTACAAAGTATTCACTTCTATGATTTATTGAATATATGAAATAGAAAAAGTTTGTTAAATCTATCGAACTAAAGCATCACAGGAGATACAAATAAGTTAAAGAAGACTATTTTCTAGTAACTTATATGTAGAATAAAAAAATAGTTACACAAATACTCCAAGTTGATAAATTTGCAAGCAAAGTGAACCGTGCTTAATGCAAATACAAAAGAACTAGCTAAAGATGCTAATCAACCTAAATTGTGACACCCCTAAAGTGACCCTAGTCGGAAAGTGGTTTCGGGACCACTAAACCGAGTCATAAAGATAATTAACCGTCATAGTTGATGCTCATTATATGTACATATGCATGTGTGAAAATTTCATGTTTGAATTTTGTTAATGGTAAGTGAAATTTATCAAATAGGACTTATGTGAGAAAATTTGGAAATGTGCTAGGCAAATGTAAAGTGGCCTAATAATGCATGTTGTGAAATGATGGGTTTGCATGTCAAATTCCCCACCTTAGAGGAAGTGGCCGGCCATGAGGGTATGGGATACAAAGCATATGCATTTTGTATTAATATTATAATGACTACATGGTTTTATAATAGGAAATAAGTATTAAAAAAAACATATTAAAGACATTTTATGCTAATATGTGTGGGAAGAATAATAAAATATTAGGGGAGTGGGAGGAGAAACCAAAGTTGTCTCCCCCTTACTCCCCATTGCCGTGACTAGAGAAAGGGGAGGAAAAACAAAATTCTTCCTTTGTTGTTCAACATGGCCGAATGGAAGGAAGAAGAAGAGGGGAAGTTCGGCCAAGGTGGTTCTTGAGATTAAGGTATGTTCAATGTTGCTTTTGGAGGTTTACACATCCTTTGGAGGGTTAGCCTACTTCTATTTATCTCATGGATGAAATTAGAGTTGTTGGAGAGTTAGGATTCGGCTAAGAGGCTTCAAAATTTTAGTTGATGCCTTGATACTACTAGCATGTTAGCTATATGGATGTGTTAAATTACTTGAAATGCTAGATAAATTTGAACTCCCTACCAAATTCTTTAGGCAACCCATGTTAGAAATTTCGGTATTGAGATGTCTAGATCTTTCGGCCATTGTAGCTATGGAGGAATAAAGTTTTTGTTTCTTGTTAAATTGGATGAATCTTGTTGTATGAGTGCTTAAGCAAACTATGATTAAATGGATGCATAAATTCAAAGTGGGAAGAAATGGGCTATTATATTTGATGCTAATGCCGAATATGAAGATGATGAACTTGAATAAATAATATTCAGCTAGCATGATAAGTTATGAAATATTAAGTAGATGATATAATTGATTGATGAAGTGGCTAATAAGGATTTCTAATGAAATTGTTGCCAAGGCCAAATGTATCATGAAGTAAATAAAAAAATTCTAAATGTGCATTATGTGCTTATATGTGTATTCGGCCAGGGAAGTTTGACATGAAACTTTGATAGGTTTGAGAGATGAATGACCGAATGAGCTAGAGGTTATGTATGGGTGAATTTTATGCACATGTGTGTGTGTGGCATTAGTAGCTAATGGCATTCGGCATTGTTTAATTAAAATTAGAAATGAATGCTTGAAAGTTAAATAGGTCACTCTAATGACCAAATATGCTAAAAGCTAATATATGGACAAATGATACGAACGAATTGGTTTTTGAAATGTATATGGTTGCCATATATATGTGTTTGATTGAGAAGTAAATTTGTTTGATTTAGCTCAAGAGCTTAGAGGATCAAAGTTGGATAAGGGAAAGGAAAAAAGTGATCGAAGAGCCGTCGTAATCGTTCGGCAACTTCCGAGGTAAGTTTTAAGTGTTTAAACGTTGAGTAAATTCAATTATAATAGGCCATGATGAGCTGATTTAATAAGATATGATGTGGCCATGATATGTTCTAAGCTCAAATGGTAAGTTCTTAAGTGTTTGAGCTTGGGAATTTAAAGGTAATTTGAAATAGTCTGCTTCGGACAGCAGCAGTAACGTGACTTTAGAAAATCACCATAAATTTCTGGACTTGAATTAGAGGCTGAATGAGACATGAAATTAAAGCTTAATGAGTCTAGTTTCTTATAAAAGAAACCGTGTAAGCAAAGGAATTTCCGATAATGAGATATTTAAAGTTGCGTGAGACGGTGTCAGAATGACTCCGAAATCCCCTGTTCTGTTTTTAGAAAATCATTATAAATTATACAAAAATGGTTATAAGATAAAATTTATATTCTTAGACTCCTTAATGAGTCTAGTTTCAAATAAAATCAAATACAACACATTTTGAATTCTGTAAAATGAGAAATTTGATTCGTAGTGAAGAATGGTCAGATTAGTCAAACAGTGGAACAGGGGAAACTTTAAGAAAAATCTGGTATTGATTGGCCAAACCTAAAATTCTGGAAATTTTATGGATGGAAGATATACGAGTCTATATTCAGGAAAAATTAACGGAAAGTGATTTGGAGTTTTGTAGCTCCAATTATAAATGATTTAGTGACTATTGCTCAGGAAAAACAGCTTGTGCTGAATTTGAGATTGTGTTGTAAACCTTGATAAACTTGTTCTAGTTGCTCATGAGCTATCGATTAAACCCATACGTGAATTCTAAATTGTGATATTGGAAAATGATAGATGTAGATTCAGCCAAGAGAGTGTATATATGTGATAAGGCCTAATGGCCGATGTGATGAATGTGAAAGTGTATATATGTGATAAGGCCTAATGGCCGATGTGATGAATGTGAAAGTGTATGTATATATGTAATAAGGCCTAATAGCCGACGTGATGAATGTGAAAGTGTATATGTGTGATAAGGCCTAATAGCCGATGTGATGAATGTGAAAGTGTATATGTGTGATAAGGCCTAATAGCCGACGTGATGAATGTGAAAGTGTATATGTGTGATAAGGCCTAATGGCCGATGTGATGAATGTGAAAGTGTATATATGTGACAAGGCCGAGTGGCCAACGTAATGGATGTGAAAGTGCATAAATGTGATGAGTCCCGAAAGGCATTTGTGTCAGTACTATATCCGGGTTAAAACCCCGCAGGCTTTATGCGAGAATATTATCACTGATTAATGTCCTTAAGCTTCGTGCTTGTACTATATCCGAGCTCTAAAGACCCGATGACTACGTGTGGGGATTTTGTCCGGGTAAGACCCGATAACTTCGTGTGGAGATTATGTCCGGGTAAGACTTCGTAATAAGAATTGCTTATAAATATATTCAATGCGAAAGGTTAAATAGGTATGTACTTCAAGTTTATATGTGAGCTTGATTTGCACTAAATCATAAGGTAGTTATGTGATGCATACGAAAGCAATCTATGAGACTATTCCTATGATTATGTGACATCGGATCAGTGTGAGAGGTGATGTGAAATCATACGATATATCTATGTCACATGAGCTCACTTTTATGTGAAAGTTTATCTGCCTATTGTATATGATGAGATGTGCAGATTCGGTAAAGGGATGGTATGCCCGAAGGAAGAGTGAAATAAAAATACGAACAACTATGTTATAATTTGATTGTTATCTGTTGACACTGCTTAAAACTTACTAAGCATTGTAATGCTTACTCCGTTTACTCTGTTTCCTCTGTTTTATAGATCTCATTGCGAAGCTACAGGCTCGGGGATCGTCAGCAACTAGTCACACTATCACTATCCACTGTTTGGTACTGCTATGTTTCGGATTGTCTTATGGCATGTATAAAATAGACTAGTGGCGGAAGAATATTTTGGTTAATGTATATAGCCATGCGAAAATGGCTTATATATGTTTGAGCATAATGTTATAATCATTTGGTATGGAATGGTTAATCGCTATCATGATTTGTGCTATTTATGCTAAAAGGGCTAGTTGAATCATGGAAACTATGAAATAGGTAAAGTCTACCTTAAAGGCAGATGCTGGCAGCAGCAGTGATGTATATTTGGAAAATCACTAAAA
The DNA here is from genome assembly GCF_007990345.1 of Gossypium hirsutum. NCBI lineage: Eukaryota > Viridiplantae > Streptophyta > Magnoliopsida > Malvales > Malvaceae > Gossypium > Gossypium hirsutum. The sequence continues at coordinate 48,212,865 of NC_053437.1, forward strand.
ATAGTAGGATTGGAATTAAATAGTGAATAAATTATGTAAACGAACCTTGATGAATATATTTTCATAGGAAAGTAACGAAATGATCATATGGACAGTATGTTAAGAGATATTCAGGTTCTCGTGAGAAAGGGCCAGAACGGTTTCTGGATTTCCTGTTCCGACTTTGGAAATTCATTATAAATTAACCAGAGATAATTAGGAGTCATGCCATATATGTATGGATTTCTCTCTGAGTCTAGTTTCTATAGAAACAAACGGAATCAGTATTGAAGCCCTGTGCAGGGAGATATACAAGTCGTAATGCGCAAAGGTCAGTGTAGTCGATCCCTGTAACATGGGAGAATTTGACTAATAAACTGTACTAATTGGCCTGACCAAAAATTCTAGAAAAAAATATGTAGATGGGCATATGAGTCTAGTTTCAGGGAAAAATTACGAAACTGATTTTCAAGTTGTGAAACTCAAGATATGATTTTTAAAGCGACTAGTACGCAGATTGGCAGTGTCTGGGAAATTTTTTTTATAAGTGGTTAAAGTCTGCTAACACCTCGTGTTCGACTCCGGTGACGGTCTCGGGTTCGGGGTGTTACATAAATGCATATTACCACAACAAACAAAGATTGTAAATCTAAAGAAGAACCCATATATGAAGCCTGATGGTAATGGGAATTTACTTCTCACGTGTCAACACGTAGCATAACATTGAGCTTTAGCTAACACAAGAATAATTGTTTTCAAGAATTCTCCACTTATAATTTTATACTATAAATTACCAATATGTTGCATTTACAATCTAAGCACCTTACATTGTGAAGAAGCATCCTCCTATTAGTCATGCATGGAGTGAGAGCAGGTATTCTACATATAAAAAAAATTAACAAATGAAAGCATAATTACTTGTCATTGATTCATTCTGAATGTTGGCTGTGCTTCCATAAAAGACATTGTATTTAGCAGGTGCCCTTATATAAAATAACATTTAAAGAATATTTAGAAACAACTCAAAGATAAGAGAACTGTAAGCAATCTTTAAGTAAAAAGAGTGTAATACCTAGTTTTGGGCGAGTTCAGAAGTCGATGAGTAAACCTAAAGTAACTTAAGTGGCGTAGTGCTATCAGCCCAATTGTTGTTCTGGCATATAGATCGGGTGCATAGTAAACATAAGATTGTTAAGTGAGGATTGTTCTCAGAATGTATTCAGTTATAAAGAAGAAGAGATTTGGTAAGAGTGTTGGGGATTTCTGCCAAAGGTTTTGTACGCCCAATTTATGGAGTTATTGTGTTAGTTGCGTTCTAATGAGGTTGTTAAAAAGGAACTAAGGGATGAACCAGGAATATAAAAATAGTGGATTTCTAGTTACAGCTATAAACCATTTATAAATAAAGCTTTGAAAGTGTGTGACACGTGGTAGGTTCCAATAAGAGCTTGGGTTCTAAATATAGACAGTTAAGTCTAAAAAAGACAGTTTTTCTTCTTCCTTATTCAAGAGCATTTTTGTCTAGATCTAAGGGATCCCAAAGTATTTCTCTCTCTCTCGAGCTAAATTTGAAGATTTGGATATTTACCAATGATTACACAACATCAAAGGTAAGGTTTATGACTCTGCATATTGTGTCGTGAAAAGTAAATCTACTAGACTTGGTATATCAATAAGGTAAATGATAAAAGGACCCTGCTTGGGGATTTCTAGTGTTAAAAATTATGGGAAAAGGGGGTATATGAATAGATCTTGATGAGCTTCCTTGTTCTGTAGTAGTAGTTGTTGTTGGTTGCAAGATGAAAGTCTAGATTTGGAGCTTTGAACTGTAGTAGGAGAGAATTAGGTGAGTCTCTATGCTAACTCTTGTTTGTAAGATTATAGTACTTCTAGATCTATACGAGAGTGGCTGAAAGATGGTATTGTGATCCTTGAGGTTACAATATACTATGCATATGGCCCTATGTACATGATTACTGAAGTATGTCTATGATCGTTCTAATGTTCGTTGAGAATGACATGCATACTTGCTATAGATCTGTTGAGTTTAAGTAAGTCGATGTGAAGTATTGTTGCACCTGGATGTCTAGATTATGTATATGCACCTTAGTTGTATGCTGTTCAAAATTTTCTGATAAGAGTGGGTCTAAGCATGATAAGTCTGTGTCTATTTCTGCAAAGTCGTTTAAAGGTGTCCATTGAGACTAAAAACATGATCTCTGATATGAATCTTTAAAAGAGAGTTGATGGCCACGGCACCATATAGTGTAAGACCATAGTTGGCCTATGACATCATACGGAAAAGAACTAAATGAAGGTTATTACCCAAAAGGAGTTCTCTGCGTGACATAGGATGATCAGGAGAAAATATCACGAAATGTGAGTCTAGGTGAATCTCTATCGTGAACACCAGAAAAAGGAAGCCTTTGTGGCAATATATGAAACGGAAGCCTTTGTAGCGATTTATGATAAGGAAGCCTTTGTGGTGATTTATGAAGGGGATGCCTTTGTGGTGCACTCTAAAGAATGATCATTGTGACAACCATCTGAAGAAAATGCCTTTAATGTGGACCCTGAGAGAAGGAAATTGTATTCATGGCAAACTCTGAAGGAACGATAGTTGTAATGAATTTAGAAGGAAAAGCCTTTATGGCGTATCATGTTGCAACTTCAATGAGATATTCTAATGAGCTTCTTTTGTGGCGAGCTTCATATGAAATGTTATGGCGTATCCTTTATGGTCTTAAGACAAGAATAAAGAAACTAGAATGCATCAGAGCATATAGTGAGTTCAAAGTATGGGTTAAGTAAAATTAAAGAACAAACCTTGGTAAAGGCTACGTCTAACCATTTGATAAAGGGCATCTATCAGTGAATAGTAAAAAGAAAACGTAGTCAAGGAAAGATAAGGTAAGAAAAGCGAATTCAAACATTGTTTTGGGAAGAGCATTAAGTACAAGAATTGTGATTAAGATGAGTATGAAAGGAAGAAGTTCTGAATAGATGAAGCCACTGATGAAATAATGTTAAGAGAAATTAACCATGATATAGTAGATAGAAGGAATGATTATGTTTCGTTAATGGTAAACTGTTCCCGATGACAAAAAGGTAAAGATTTTAAAAAAAATAAGCTGAAGGTGATGGACTATCCGCCTGTTTATGGAAATCAACAGTTAAGGTATAAATAATTAAAAAATGGGATTCCATAAAAAAAAGATTCATTAAAAATGTAGCAACTATTGCATTAATGGTTAGGAAAGTACAAGAAAAAAAGGAAAAAATTTAGTTTCCTCTTCTGGCGGACTGGTCAGGGGGCTCAACATGAAGCTCATCTGTTTGAGAATGACCTACAAGATTTTGCTCCATATCTGCTAAGCTCCCCTCGTGATCTTCAGCTGTTGGCATTATGGGAATGCAAAAGGCAACTGATTGTATCCATTCACTCTAAAAGGCTTCCCAATCCTCGTGTTCAGGATGATAGACATAAAAGTTAAATGACTCTATGGAGATATCCTTTAGATAATTGAAGTGTCACATCCCAAAACCCGACATAGTAGTTTTGGGTTAGTAGAACTGGGTTATTAAACCGAGGGTTTGAGTTAGATATCGCAAATTAATGTCGTAAGTAAGTAATTAAAGTATTAAAGAATTAAAGTAACGTAATCGGGTTTTTATTCTATGAACTAGCTTAAAACAAAATTTAATTTTGATGCCTAATTTAAAAAAAATGGATTTTAATTGAGTTCGTACCTAACTGGAAAAGGGGAGAAACATGAAGTGACCAAAATGGCAAACTGCTAATTTTCGAAAATGATTCTTCTACTTAGTATCATTCATGTCTTCTTCCTTTCAAAACCCCAAAACATTTAAAATTTTTCTAAACTTAAAATTAGAAAGTTGCTTCAAAATCAATCTATTCTTTTGGATTTATTAACCTTCTAAACACCAAACTAACCCCCAATTTCAAACAAAAATTGTGTCTTATTCCTTAAATTCATCATTGTTTTCCTGGAGTTCAAACCCTAAATTAGAGTTTTAGATCATCTTTTTCATCGAATTAAGGTAATATTCTAACTTTCTAAGGTTAAATGAAGAGTGTTGTTAATTCAAATCGAGTTTTAAAAGATTATATTTTGATTTGATGTTTTTAAAGTATGTTTGGATTGAAAAATAGAAGATCTCAAAATATTGAGTAAACTTGTGCTTTCAAAGTGATTTTTGGTTCATTCTAACCTAATTAGATGGTATTTCACTTCATTGTGATAGTTCATAACCGAATTTTTAAGAATCAAGCATTTTCTCATTTTTCATGTTCTTGAAAGCTTCAATTTCTCGGAAATTTTAGGACCACTGATTTATTTGAAATTAAGGGCTTATATATGAAATTAAATAATATTTATAATGTTTGAAATTGAAATTGAGGATTAGAAACAATATTATAATGTCGAAACTTCAATTTCGACAAAACTAGCTACTTTTCTCTAGTGAGAAAGGAAAGGCTTGAATTGTATTTTCTTTGTTATTTGGTTGTGTTCAAGGATACTTTTGATGAGTTTGGAATGTGTTTTTTATGTGTGTAAATTGTTAGATCAATCAACTACAGGCAAGTCTAAAGGCAAGGAAAAACTTGTTTGAGCTTTTGACTTGTAAGCGGAAGCGTGAACAGTGAGTGTCTGATGTCGCTACTGGTCTGCGCAATTTGTAGCATTAATCGGGAGCTTAGGAATAACCTAAACCCCTATCATAAGTTTCAAGTGTAAGCATTATTTATACTTATTGCCTTATTGTGGTATTTTGCCAAATGTATGTCGAGTTGTGGAATGTGAGGTTATGATGACAGGTAATGTGTGCGAATATTTGGATGTGGTAAACTGAATTTAATGCATATGTGGTATGATATGTAATGGCTCAATGAGCATTATTGTGCCACATAAAGTGCAATTAAATGTGAATCCAAAAGCATGCATTGTGTCCAGGTTTGTGATGTGAATTGATGAATATGAACAGAGATGATGTGTATTAAAACAATAATTAAAAATGTGTAATTATGGATATTTTGGCCTTGTGATCTCTTTAAACCGTTGGATATAGTTGGCATGCCATAGGATTGTGAATACTCACCTTTTTACTTTGTGATTTGTACATTGAGGCCACGAGATAGGTTGGAGAGATAAGGGAATGTCGAGCTAAGCTCCATTCAACGGGACATATTGGTGTATTGGAGATTGTTTAGATTTATGCTACACTTATGGGACATGTTAGACTCTTCAAGTCATTGGTGTGATAGAGATCTGTTTACCCAATGTGTGGCGATAGAGCCCACTTTGATGTTTCAGAATATGAAGTTCTCAAATTAACATTAAATGATTTATATGTGAAATATGTTGTATGTATATGCATGTGAGTACATAAGGTAAATGTTTGAGACAATGGAGCATGAAATGTTATTTTGATTTGATGTGAATATGGATGTGAATGTGCTCTAGTTTCTCTTGCTTATGTATGATGTTGTGTATGGTTTGTGGTAATTTCAAACATTCATTAAGCTTATTTAAGCTCACACACTCCATAGAACAATTTTGTAGATAAGTAGCATTTTCGGTGTTAGTGGAGTGGCAAAGGAAGTGATCTTAGCAAGGCAATAACTTTCGAGTAGGTGTTTTTATAATCTTTGGACACTTTGAATAAAGGCAATGTGGGTTAGGGATACAGTTTTAGTTATTATCGTTATTTTATTATTAGTTTGTGATTGGACTTTTGGATTTGTTGATATTGTTTTTGGACTTTGCTTATGGATATTTTGATGTTTGGATTTGAGTTTGATAATGCATATTGAGTATACTTTATCTAAATATATGAATGTGGCATGAAAAATGGTTAGAAGATGTAAGAAGGTTGAGTTTAATTAGTCAATAATTATATATTGAGTAGGATTATTGTTTTAAAGCATGAAGATCGTTTAAATTTTGAAATTTAGCATTCTGGGTAACAATATTCATACTCATGACACAACTATCGATACCATGAGATTGAGACATTTTCAAAAATTAATAGAGACCCAAATTGGTATCAATATCCTATCATGATTATCAATACTCGTGAGAAAAATACTGATACCCATGCCAAGGTATCGATAAAATGTTGTAAATCAAAATTTGGTATAGAGCTAAAAAGGTATTGATATTTATATTGGTATCGATACCTAACTTATTAAATATTGATATATGCTCTTTTAGTATCGATACCTACGTTGTTTTTCCAGATTATTAAAAATGAACTTTAATTACAGATAATTCTATTTCTATTGTTGTTTAAATGTTTAAATTGACCATGAAATTTTCTTTAAATGTTAATTTAAGTAGTAGTTGCTCTTATTTCAAATTGTGAATGCATGTGCACAAGTTCTGATAGTTGTTGTGGCATCTTGTTACTTGGGTCCAGCGACCGGACCGGGTGAGGGATGTTACATGAAGTCTACATTGCTAAAGTCAATAGGACCAGAGGCCACTTGGGGCATGTAGAATTATATTTGATCTCCATTCTGGTAGAGCTTCAATGAGATTCTTTTGTGTATTGTAACAACCCAAAACCCGACCTAGAAGTTTAGATTGAATTTCAGAAGTCACATTGACCATCGAAGTGATCGTAGGAAATTTTAGTTTAACAACCCAAAAAATATTACAGTATTAATAACATAACTTATAGTCTAAAATCATTTACATAAAATCATATTTACAGAAAACACATTACTAACCAATTTAGAAAAAAATGTGATGTTTCCTAGACCTCCGCATACCGAGTCCAGCTTTAGAATACGTAAATGTTCCTGAAAGGGGAAAACACTAAAGGTGGTAAGCTTCACGACCTCAGTGTAAGTTCAAAAGGTGACAAGCAATGGACTTGTAGAAGAACCATCCAAATAGCAGTTCAACGACATAGTGTATTTATAGAGTTACACCGAAATAAATGGTAAAATCAGAACCAACGTCATAGTTAACCACACCAAATCACACACAAAGTACTCAATAGTTAGACCCGTCAACGGTCAATATAGAAACCCTTATCATCACAATTCGAATTGTTATAACGATAACACCAAAATGCACGCAAGACCAGTCATAATGTTTATAACGAACAGATAGATTATAGACAAGGAACTCACATGCAGATGCGTTTGAATGTAGTCAAATATCAAAACCCACCCATCCAACAAAAACACCACTGCGTCCCCTGATCACACCCCATAAAAGTTATTTAAGCTCATCCATCCATACACACCACGTAGGACCTCGAAAGGCCCATCCAACCCTACACACCACATATGTGGACTAAGACACTTAGATAGAAATACGCAGCAAAGCTGACGTATATGTCGTACAGTGCAATGCAATAAACCGCTGTACAAACATGTTATAGTTTAAACTGCCAGATCAGATAATAATATGCAGCGAAGCTGACATATATGCGGTACAGTATGGTAAACCGTTGTACAGATAGGTTGCAGTTTAACTGCCAAATCAGAATTGTCATCCTTCTCTTCAAAACCAAAACCCCAAAAGTTTAATGGAAATGCATGTATGCAGACAGACGTACAGAAAAAAATACAAAATTTCCAGATAGTCATTCGGACATAAAAGCTCACATCCAATCAACCAATTACAGAATTCTCGTGCAGTCACAGAATGCGCACCTCACACAACCACTCACACACCGATCACTCAGAACCAGAAATGCGTACATTCAGCTACCCGGATTCAGAATCAATTGCATAGTAACCTCAAGTAACAATCAAACAATCTGCTTAAATAAAGGTATATCTATATAACCAACATCAATCTAGGCCGAATCAAAGTCCCAATCACCCTTTCCAAGACTTAGCTAGGAGTTGGAACACACAAAATTTGACGAGGTCGAGCCACAAGCCCATGTGGAAGGACGCACACCTGGGTGGAAGGAGGCACATTCCCGTGTGACATAAGGACATGGCCGTGTGATTCGGCCGTTTAATTGTCTATCTGTTTGTACTAAAATAGAGTGCATGGCAGACATGACCGTGTAAAGGTCTCACATGCCCGTGTGGGATCCCAGATCCCCAAATTAGCTACACAGCCATGTGGTCAGGCCATGTGGCACCAAATCACTAAATCCCTAATTCCCAAACACATACGCCCGTGTGCCCAGGGGAAACGGTCATGTGAAAATCAACTAATGTCCCCAAATCAGCCAAACGACCATGTGGCCAGGCCGTGTGGCACCCAAATTAGCCTAGAAACCCTAATTCCCAATTGCAAACGACTGTGTGAACTGCTCGTGGGGGGAACACGCCCATGTGGCCATCTTGTGGTCATGAAACCATACCGAAACTGGCCGAAATCTCAGTTTTGAGACATCATAACAAACCCCAGCCGTTAACCACTCTTTAAACAACAAAATCTTACAGAAATCCTCCAAATTCAACAAAAATTTCATGTCGAAAGTAAATAGGTCAGAACACACACAAAAGATGTCGAATTTCATAGTAATTTGGTAGCAATACCCAGTTCAGTACACACTCGAGATTATCAAATACAATAAAATTAAATTAACAAATAAAAAATAGAAGAGAAGAGGCTCAAAACCCACACCTGATTTTTGAGATAAACACCTGAATCATTCGATTCGCTCCCCAAGCCAATTCAGAGACCCACCGGTCAACAACGTTGAACCCAAAATTAATTTGGGAACCAATAGAGGGAAAGAAAGAGAAGAAAATCTCTCGATTGAGAAAAAACCAAAAAGACAGATGGAGGAAATATCTAGGGAGAAAAAGAAGAGAATGTCCAAAATTTTTCCCAAAAATAAAAATAATCAAAATAAAAACAACAAATCAAAATAAAAAAATAAAGTTAAAAATTAATAACTATCTTTAATTCAAAACAAATAGAAGGTGCAAAAATAATTCCCCACTAACACACTGGGAGACTCGAACCCGAGACCCCAGACTAAACTAACCCATAACAACCACTAGACCAGCAGACTGATTCTCACACTAGAACACAAAAGCAAACTCAAATGCCTGATCTAGCCACTGACCCTATCTGCAAATCTCAAAACTTCTAACCCCAAAAATCGGGGCGTTATAGGTATCCTCTTGGTACTTTCTAAAGGTTTCCTAATGGGATTGGCGCAGCCTCTCCAACTCCGCCTTTGACTCTCTTATTGGGCCTCGAACTTCTCCTCTAAGACAAAATTTTCATTATTTAATTGGTTGATCTCATTTTTAAACTGATTATTTTTTGTCTGGACATACTCCTGCTCTTCAGAGTTGTGATCTTTGTAGACAACTTTGCGATCAAATTACTTGAATTTTGATATTTCTGGTGAAGTTCAACCAAATTGTCATCCCAGATTTCACAAAATTTTGTAAATCTGCTATTTCGTTGTTGTAACGCCTACTAGCCTCTCTGAGAGCCTCATTCCAAATACCATGTTCGAGAGACATGATCTCTGAGATTTGATCCATGAGAGATAGAGGATCCTCCGAAGAATTTCATGTAAGGTAGGAAGAAAAAGCTTCCCTTAGTTGCAGAGGCAATAAGCTTAGTTATTATTGAAAATTGGAATTAAGAGATGTGGGGGAAAACACTGACTTTATAAGATTATGCAAAAAGAATTTGCTTTCTAATTCAGTAGGGGTAGCATATTGTACTTGATCGGGAAGTATAGTTGACTAGACTGGAGGGATGTCCTCCATGGGATAATCTTATGATGAGGGATTAGAAACATGTCTGGGAGAGCCTATTTGATGGGTAGAGCCTTTAGGCATTGGAGGAGTCTCAAGAAGGACAGGAACCGGGGATGTGTGAGTGATTATAGCGATAGGCTCTTTGTTTGACTTATGCCTCACTAATGGAGGGCATTCACTGCTCCCATATTCTAGAGTACCCTCATTTGATCTAGCCGTTTTCTTTGTGATCTTTGCTGTTGTTTTACTTGGCGGAGCAGTAGTAGTCTTCTCCTTGCCTTGAGCTCCCTTAAGAATTGAAGTAATGTTCATATCTTGAGTATGAGAATGTGACGAAGATCCTGCACCATCAAAAAGAGAATTGGCTTGATCTGAAGTTATAATTTTCCAATTTCTTAGGTGAAGATTACAAATACGATAAAAGTACGATGGAGGCTCTCTGATGTTCCCCAATAATATGTGCGCCATGTAACACCTCTAGCCCATATCCGTCGCTGGATTAGGGCTACAGAGCATTACCGGAAGATAACATCATACAACGAACATTTATTTATCATAATCAAATCACAACATAAATCATAGAAATAATATCCAAACTCATTCATATAATCCCTTTTACGAGCCCTTGAGGCCTTAAGAAGACATTAGCAACGAATCAAGACTAAATCGAAAACATATGGGATTTTTCAGAAAAAAGATATTTTTTTTCAAACTACAGGGGTCACACGACAGTGTAACACACACGGCTTAGAGACACGTTCGTGTCTCAGACCGTGTGAACATTTGATGTAGGGACACACGGCTGTGTCCCAGCCTGTGTCCGTGTCCGTGTAACTCACTGACTTGGGTCACACGGCCAAGCCACACACCCATGTGCCAGGCCGTGTATCCTTCCAAATGGCCTCACACACCCGTGTGCCAGGCCGTGTAACTTCCTGACTTGCAACCCTTAATAAGCTACAGGGGACACATGGTCGTGTCGCCTGACACACGGCTGAGACACATGCCCGTGTCTCTGGCAATGTGGACAAAAAATAGGCCATTTTCAAACCATTTTTCTCACCCAAAAACTAGCCACTTGCTTAAACCAAATGTACCTATTTTCATGCATCCAAATGGCACTTAATATATACATATACCAGCTAGAACATTATATAAAATAATCATTCAACCAATATGCCAAAATAGCATCTCGAACTCAACAATCAAATTTGATTAAACACCTACCAAATTCATTTATAATTCAAACCACCAATTGAACAATTTCAATTCCACATTTTCCATAATGTTCATATACCAATTACATGTGCAACAAATACCATTATGACCAGTTCCACATATACCATTAATCTTAATAACTATACCAAATGCCAATTTACATTCAAGGCTACCAAAACTAACCATTAACACTTCAAGGCACTATCTATATCATACCAAAACAACATTTCATAGAATACCTTAATGTTCATCCATTCAACTACCATCACTAAGTACTTAGATGCCAAAATCACAACCACTTTAAATACCATATATATACATGATATCATATCAGCTATATCATTAACCAAAATAACATATATACAAGCCACACATAATGGCTAATTTCATCAAAGAAAGACACCTATACATGCAATTATAACCATGACTCAAAATCATCAAAATCTATCGATATAGCCGATGGGTAGTGTGATGGATCTCTGACAAGCTTCCAAACCAAATGAGCTTTTGATTAACTAAAAACATAAGAGAAGTAACACAAAGTAAACTTATATTGCTTAGTAAGTTCGTAATTCATAAACAAAGCTTACCATTTCAATATATATAAGCTTAAAAGCAATTTATGAGATAATCCAACATAGCTTGGCACAACCTAAGCAACAACAACCTTTCAAGTTAGATAACCACATAACTTCGAAACTCATTGCAAAACACAATAGCTTTTAAGCACATAACTTATAAGCATTCATACTTTCATGAATATGGCGAAGCATATTTAAAGCATCATCATTTCATATATGTTTCATACTTTCATAGCATTACTTATCGAAATATCTGTTGCTCCTTCCCTTTTGTATACCCGTTGAACCATTAGAATGATATAGGATATGCTGGAATCTCATACACTATGTGCTAACATATGATCAAAACCTTTACTTTCTCTTATCTTATATAAATGCTCTCTCTCGAGCCATAGGTGGGTCTTCTCACACAAGCTATCAATCAGGACGTAGCTACGTGGTGCTTGTCACACAAGCTGTCAAGTAACCGCAACAAATGCCAGAAACTTAGCCATCGGTAGGACGTACAAGGCCAGCATCCAAAACACAGTAACCCCTAATGACATGTCATTTATATCCTCTATATGCATAAGGTTCAAATGGAATCCAAAAAGTCACTGAAACTTCGTTGGATTCTTTCGTAGAGACAAAATACCATAATATACATAAAATCATGTAAATTGAGCATAATACAACTTTAATTAAATGTACGAACTTACCTCGAGCATAATCGAAGAAATAAGATCAACTAATCCAACACTTTTTCTTTTCCCCGATCTAAATCCGCACGTTGCTTTTCTTGATATAAATAATCAAATTTAATTCATTCAAACTTCATTCTATTCAATTAAATCCAAAAATCATATTTTGGAAAAATTATGCTTTTGCCCCTAAAATTTTTACTTCATTACAATTTAGTCCTTAAGCTTATAAAATGAAATTTATGCAATTTGGTACCAACCCACTATAGTCGAATTTTATTTAGGCCCCTCACAAGCCCTACATTTCATTTATTTCACAATTTCACCATGAATAATTTTCTATTTTTCAATTTAATTCGTAATTAATACATTCATCAAAAGTCCCTTTACAAAAGTTGTTCAACTATCATCAAACATTCATTTTCATCCATCAAACATCAAAAACAACTAATATACATTCATGGTAAAACCCTAGACTTTTAAGAGTTTTGGAAATTAGTCACCGGGCTAGCTATATTAAGTTACAACGACTTCAAAAACATAGAAATTATTAAAATCGAGACAAAAATGCAGTTACACGCACACACCAAGGTTGGTCGAATGCTTCAAGCCCTAGCTATGACTTCCTATTCTTTAATTTCAGTGGTGTTTCACAATAAGGACGATGACTCCTTTATTTTCTTTTTGTTTCATTTCACTTATTAACTTAATTAGAAATTTAACCTTACTTTTAACCTTTAAAATTTCATAACTAAAGTCCATAATTGTCCACTAAATATGTTAATGGTATAATTATCATGTAAGACCACTCATATTTAATTTTCATAGTAATTTAACACCGTGTACTAATAGAACTTAATTTTTTCACCTTATGCAATTTAGCCCTTTTTATCAAATTAAGCATGCAAATGATAAAATTTCTTAACGAAATTTTTATACGATACTACTAACATGCTATAGACATGAAAATAATAATAAAATTAATATTTTGATGTTGGATTTGTCGTCCCAAAACCACTATTCTGATTTCACTGAAAATGGGATGTTACAACTCTCCCTCTTAAAGGAATTTTTGTCCCCGAATGTCTTACCAAAAAAGAGGTTCAAATGTTGCTTTCTCATAGCTTCATCAGGTTCACAAGTGGCCTCCTCAATACCGTGACCTTGCCAAAGAACCTTTACTAAAGCTATGTTTTTATTTCTTAACTCTTTATTCTCTCAAGCCAATTTTTTGATCGGTTCTTCACTGTACGACATATCAAGCTAAATCTCAACATCCGTTGGTGATATAACATGTGAAGGGTTTGATCTTTACCGTTGTAATATAGATACGTGAAACACGTTATGAATCTTTTCTAACTCCGACGGTAAAGCCAATCGATATGCTACTGGTCTGATTCTTTAGATAATCTCATATTGCCCGATAAATCGAAGACTTAGCTTCCCTTTGCGATCGAAATGAAGCAGTTTATTCCAGGGAAGTACTTTCAGAAATACTCTATACTTTCAAAAATACTCTATCGCAAATTTGAAATTCAATGTCTTTACATTTCAAATCTGCATACGATTTTTGTCGAGCTAAAGCTGCTATCAAACTGTTACGGATTATTTTCACTTTTTCTTTAGTATCTTGATTCAAATCGACCCTATTAATCTTTTTCTCACTGAGCTCAGTCCAATATAAAGGAATTTGGCATTTACGACCATATAAAGCTTCGTACGGTGCCATCTTTATACTTGACTGATAATTGTTATCGTACGTGAACTCAACCAATGATAAATATTTCTCCTAGTTGCCTTCGAACTCTAATACACAACAACCTTCGAGTATTTGAATTACTCACTTGGAATGACCATCTAACTGTGGATGAAATGTAGTACTGAAATGCAACCGCGTACATAGAGCTTTTTGTAGCTTGCTCTAAAATCACAATGTAAACCGTGGATCTCTATCTGAAATAATAGAAACTGGCATCCCATGCAATCTGACAATCTCAAAAACATATAACTCAGCTAGTCTCTCAAGAGAAAAATCTGTATGTACTAGAATAAAATGTACAGACTTCGTCAGGAGATCTACGATAACCCAAATTGCATTTTTCTTTCTTAGAGACAAAGGTAGACCTGATACAAAGTCCATCGTAATTCGCTCTCATTTCTGTTCCGGTGTCATCACTGGCTATAACAAACCAGAAGGTACCTGATGTTTAACTTTAATTAGCTGACATACTAAACATCTTGATATGAAATCTAAAATCTCTCACTTCATAACCGACCACCAGTACATCTTTTTTCAGATCATTGTGCATTTTAGTGCTACCAAGATTAACAGACAAACTACCAGGATGAGCTTCATTTAGAATCTTTCAAAATAACTCTAAATTCCTTGTTACACAAACTCTGTCTCTATAAAATAAACAATCATCAGACCTAATATGACTATCTGAATCAGGAGTCGACTCACACAATTTTCGTTGAGCTAATAACTCATTATCGAATTTTTGAGCCTCATAAATCTGTCGCAAAAACATCAATCTAGCTTTTAATTAAGCTAAAATCAAACCATCAACATACATCCTATTCAACGCTTACAAAGCATATAGAGACTTTCTACTTAGAGCATCTGCAACTACATTCGCTTTACCCGAATGGTAATCAATAATCAAATCGTAGTCTTTCAATAAATCGATTCATCTATGCTATCTCATATTCAAATCTTTCTACGAAATTAAATACTTTAAACTCTTATGATTGGTAAAAATATGACATTTTATGTCATATAAATGATGTCGTCAAAACTTTAACGCAAACACAATAACTGCCAGTTCAAAATCGTGCATCGGATAATTCTTTTCATGCGGCTTTAATTGTCTGGAAGCATAAGCTATCATCATGCCTTCTTGTATCAAAACACAACCTAAACCATTTAAAGATGCATCGCTGAAAATCACAAATTCTTTGCCCGATTCAAGCTAAACTAGAATTGGTGCCTCGGTCAATAGTGCTTTCAACTGATTAAAACTTTATTGGCAGACCTCTCGAACTTCATATCTTTTTGTAGAAGTCTCGTCACCGGTGTAGCAATCATAGAGAATCCCTTGACAAATCATCAGTAATAACCAGTTAATCCCAAAAAACTTCTAATTTCAGATACATTTCTTGAAGTTTTTCAGTCAATAACTATTGGAATTTTACTCGGATCAAATCTAATGCCTCCGGCTGATACGAAATGTCCTAGAAAACCAGCTTCCTTAAGCCAAAATTCACATTTGTTAAATTTGGAAAACAATTTATTTTTACATAGGGTCTACAATACAATTGTCAAATGCTCGACATGCTTAGACTCATCTCGAGAGTAAATCAAAATATCATCAATAAAAACCACAACAAAATGGTCTAGATATGGTCTGAAGATTCTATTCATCAAATCAATAAATAATACATGTGCATTAGTTAAACCAAATGGCATCACAAGAAATTCATAGTGTCCGTACTTGGTCCTGAATGCATTTTTTGGCACATCTGAATCTTTAACTAGCAGCTGATAATAACCAGAACGTAGATCAATCTTTGAGAATATCGTTGCACCTGTCAACTGATCTACTAAATCATCAATTTTGTGGCAATGGATACTTATTCTTGATCATAACCTTGTTGAGCTAACGATAGTCAATACAAAATCTTATTGATCCGTCCAACTTTAATTAAATGTACGAACTTACCTCAATCACAACCAAAGATATACAATCGACTAATCCAACACTTTTTCTTTTCCCTAATCTAAATCCGTACGTTGCTTTTCTTGATCTAAATAATCAAATTTAATTCATTCAAACTTCATTCCATTCAATTAAATCCAAAAATCATATTTTTTTTCAAACTACGCTTTTGCCCCTAAAATTTTGAATTCATTACAATTTAGTCATTAAGCTTATAAAATGAAATTCATGCAATTTGGTACCAACCCACTATACCCAAATTTTATTTAGGCCCCTCACAAGCCCTAGATTTTATTTATTTCACAATTTCACCATGAATAATTTTCTATTTTTCAATTGAATCCCTAATTAACACATTCATCAAAATTCTCTTTCCAAAAGTTGTTCAGTTATCATCAAACATTCATTTTCATCCATCAAACATAAAAAAAACTATTATACATTCATGGTAAAACCTAGACTTTTAATATTTTTTGCAAATTAGTCTTCGGGCTAGCTAGATTAAGCTACGTCTCATAAAACACAGAAATCATTAAAATTGGGACAAAAATGCACTTACATGCTCACACCAGGGTTGGCCGAATGCTTCAAGCCCTAGATATTACTTTCTATTCTTTTATTTCGGTGGTGTTTCACAATAAGGAAGATGACTATTTTATTTTCTTTTTGTTTTATTTTACTTATTAACTTAAATACAAATTTCACCTTACTTTTAACCTTTATAATTTCATAACTGAAGTCCATAATTGTCCACTAAATATGTTAATGGCCTAATTATCATTTAAGTCCACTCATATTTGAATTTGATCGCAATTTAACACCATTTACTAATAGAATTCAAATTTTTCACCTTACGCAATTTAGTTCTTTTTATCAAATTAAGCATGCAAATGATAAAGTTTCTTAAGAAAATATTTATACAATACTACTAACATGCTATAGACATTAAAAGAATAATAAAATTAATATTTTGATGCTGGATTTGTGGTCCCGAAACCACTATTTTGATTTAACTAAAAATGGGTTGTTACACTCCAGTTCATTGTCTAAGTTATATGGCCATGCCTTGAAGGCGGACAACACGGAAGGATCAATTGTTTGTGTGGTGGAAAAGGTTGGATTGTAACCATTTGGACTTAGATTTTTTAAGCAGTGTTGAAATACATTTATGATCGAAACCAACTTCACTAAATCAAGTGTATGATCCCTTTTTAGCCTTTGGTATTGCCTTTTAGCAAGGTGAGCATCCTCTAGCTAGTGTTTAGTGCAAACGCTTTCCAGAGGAAAGGACCATTTAGTTGGGAAGACAAAACCAGAATTTAGCTTACTAACCACTCTTATGAATTTATCCTTTCTATAACATCCCAAACCCGGCCCAATCGTTATGGTTGAATCTGGCGTGTCACATCAAAGAGTCGATCAAAAATTGATTTTGTCGTTAAAAGTTCATTCCTATGTTTAAATCCTTTTGCTCGAGTTTAGCAAATTATCTTGTCAAAAACATTTACTTAATGTCTGGCATTGATGCTTTAGGCTATTCCAATCGCAAAAGCTACTAAAGTTTGAAATGTAAAAACGTCTATTTTTAAGTGTTTTTGGAAAATAGTTGTTAATTTTGAAAATTTGAGTTTAGCAGATTTAAATAAGGAAATCTGAAGCCCTTTTAAAAATTTAATCCCTCAGAGGCCTTATAACAGAATTAAAACCTAAAATATAATATTTAAATAAAAAGTCTACAGTAGAGCATCGGCGGTCGTGTGGCCACCTCCGAGTCTCTCGTGGCTCCAAATCGCCTAAAGTTGGGGATTACCTGCATAGTTAGACGGAAGGGTGAGTTTGCGAAAACTCAGTTTGTAATCCCTTATAATACAAACAGTCAGATATACGGTATGCAGAAATAGACTGGGCCCGAGCCCATCATAAGCATAGTATCAGATGAGCCTTAGCCCATTAATAGAACCAGGTGGACCTAAGCCCATTACAGAATCAGTATCAAATGAAAATATGGAGATAGATATCCAGCCCAATCCAACAAATACACCACCCGTACCAACCAACACACTATGTGGGGATAAAATCGACCCACCCAGCCAACACACCAAGCCTAGCACCGGTTGCGGCACTAAGTCAACAGAACGGCTCAACACCGTAGACAGAACGGCTAAAAGCCATAAGTATCGTAGCAATGCTGCCAGATAACAGAACGGCTAAAATCCATAAGCAGAAAGGCAGTAAGCCTTGAACAGAACGACTACAAGCTATACACTTCCTCCGTCAATATTAACCCAACCCCATGCAGAATGAAATGCCATAGTAACATACGTGAATGTAGGATGTCATGCTCAGAATCAGTCATATCGTTCACAGTTAAGTCAATCAAACTATAGCACAAATCAGTCATTTACCCTCGAAGGGCAAAATATTCATTTACCCTCTAGGGGCATTACGATCATTTTAACTTAGAAGGGTATTACAGTCCCTTTAAAACCTTTCCAAAGGTCTACAGTCACCTCGAGCAACACATATAACCTAAATGGTCATAACGGTGTATATGGCCCAAGACCTATATTCAGCCCAAGTGGGTCCACACACTCGTGTGGCCCATTTAGCCCAAATTTAGTCATGGCTATACGAACTATATAGCCCAATCCAGTATTTGTCTCCGTATGGGGCCCACGAGCCCATTAGACCCACACGACCCATTTTAACACAACGAGGCCCATAACGGCCCAAGAGCACGAGAATGCTTGTGGTGGCATCTATAGTCTAACACCATGTTTCGTGGGCTCGGTTCACCACACGAGTGTTCGTACGCCCATGTGGCCTCAATCGTCGTATTTTTAGCTTTTTGTCTTTTTAACTTTTGCCGATTCACAAAAGAGACAGTAAGATTACACACACTCTTTCGGCTTTACGACAGTAACGATTTACGGTGTACAGATACACACATTTTTTGGAATAGCACAAAGACCCCGAATGTTAAACCTGAGCCTTGCTTGATTGGGTGCCCCTAGCCTTCTTAGACTACTAACAGAATTGATCACCCGCTTAATCGTGTATCTACCTGTCCACATATTCTATTAAAAGATTGAAAATATCAAAAGATTTAGGAACCCAACACCAGAATAATCGGCTAACATCATACATTATTAGCCCAAATGATTACCTTAGATTGCAAGATAAGAAAAAGGATTGACTACCACTGCTATCCTTGACAAACCCCTTCACCCCTTGTAATGATCTAAAAAACCCAAAAGTGCCACCACCATCATCGGGAAGAAAAAGGGATTCGACCACACGTGAACAACCAAAGGAAACATTTATTAAAGAAAAAAGAAAGCGCTTAGCATCCAACAACACAAGAAAGAATAAAAGCTTACCGAAAGTCTAAGTGACCTCTAAATCGCGGCCGACCACAGCGAAAAAAGAACGCGATTGCTATCTAGTTCAAGCCTATGAGTCGAAGGGAAATAAAAAGAGAAACAGCGACTCGGCTTAGTATCAAAAGAATATGGAAGAAGAAGAACTATTCGGCTCTAAAGAAACCGAGCAAAAAAACAAATAAATTGGATCGAGAGAAAATAGAAGCAGAGAGATGTTAACTTCAACCAAAGAAGAATAAGAGAAAAGGACTTCAAAAATAAATAATTAGAAAAAGGTACTTCATGTATAATGTTTCCGGTAGAGTGACCAAAATCCAAACGAGAAATAATGTTGAAAGAAAAGAGAACCCAAATGGTCAAAAATGTGCCAAGGTAAAAACAAAACCCAAAAATACCAGAAGAAGTCGGCACCGACTCACTCTCACATTGCCAAAATGCACCAAATGAGTTCCCCTAGCCGAATTTGCACATAGAAGTTGCATAATTTGGCTATAACACTCCTCTCCTCCAAATCCCTTGAAAATCTCCTCAAATCTCTCCCCTTATCCCTCTTTGATATTTTTCCATAACAACCACCAAGACCCATTCAAATTCTCACCCAACAGAGTTCAAAACAACCTCAAACTCCTGTCGCCTTATGCTAGCAAAATAAATATCCTTTTTGCTTGCAATGGGATTCGAACCCAAGCCCCCCCTCAAAAGCTCAACACGCCACTTGCTTCCTTGCCACAAGCTCTTTTGTGTTACATTTTGTCTTCAATTAAATAAAAGGTCTAAAGGCCAAAGTCCAGGTTCCTTTAAAAGAAAAACCAAAATAAAATGCAAGAACCAAGACTTGAACCCAGGCTCCCTTGTAATCTTAATGGCGCCACAACCACTAGACCACATGCTTCCTTATGGCATTTTTTTAACACAATAATCTAAAAGGCCTACATCCAAGCATCTAGGGTTTTATCCACTTAAAACTAAAATTTTTGCTAAAGCCCAGGTTTGAACCCAAGATTTTTCCAACTCCTCTCAGGACCCTTAACCACAAACATACTTTTGTGCACAGTTTCCTAACCATTCCCATGCTCAAGGCCCAATACTTCTAGGCCCAAATTCTGGGGCATTACACTTTCATAGATGAAGGTTTGAAATCCTAGTTTTAATGTGGGGTTTATATCCTTGTCGCACATTAAAACGTTCTAATAGAATTTTAGTTCCCTGTATCTTGATATGGTAAAATTTTTAGAAAACACCCAACAGTGGACGTTCATGGTGTATGAAAAAATAGATGAAAATGGCCACTAATGTCCAATAGAATAGGGCTGATAATTTCCCTGGTGCTATGCCATAACTGTTGAGTGCGACACAAAAGAAGTGATGAAGTGGTAGATGGAAACCTGCCTCTAACATGATAAGTGGTAAGATAAAATCCATAGAACTATCACTAGGATGACAACGTCGAAGAAGTTAGAAGTCATAGGAAAAGTTTGGGTTTTGGAGACCTCGAGCTCCTAAGTACCGATTCATTTCTTCTTTGGTGGTGCTGTAATCGCACATCTCAGTCTCCATGCATGGTGAAGCTTTGTGAGCGACGATTCAGATAGTTTGGTCACAGTTCCTCCCCTTGACACTACCTCTTCTCATGGTTAGAAATAAAAAGTTAAAAGAAGAAAGAAGAAGGACGAAAGGAGTTAACTTTAAGAAATAAAAAATGAAAGATGAAGGATGCATGAAAATTAGGGTTTCAATCGATTTTACAAAGTAAATGATGAAGCATTCGAATAGTAATTTTATAAAACAAACTTTCAAGAGAAGTTTATTTCAAAATGGAACTGTTTAGATTCTCCAATGCAAGGTTGACATCTGTCATAAAGAGGTAAGTGTGATGTTTAAAAATTATGTGGCGGTGGGTAAAATTCAAAATTTGCCTAACTCTGAATACGTATTTAGCACAGATGGTCAATTATTAGTAGATACTATTGTTCTAAGAGACTAAAAAAATTTGAGGACTAAATTTTGTTAAGGGCAGGAGAGTTATAATATCAAGTTTTGGGAGGGTACTGAATTCGACGAGTAAATCAAAAGTAACCTAAGTGGCATAGTGTTATCCACCCAATTGTTGTTTTTACGTACGTATAGATCGGGTGAATAGTAGGCATCGAATTATTAAATGGGGATTATTCTCAGAATGTATTAAGTTAGTAAAGAAAAAGAGACTTGGAAAGAGTGATGGGGATTTCTGCCAAAAGTATTGACGCCCAATTTATTGAGTTGTTGTGTTTGTTACATTCTAATGAGGTAGTTAGAAAGGAACTAAGCGACAAACCAGAAATATAAAAATAGTAGATTTCTAGTTTTAGCTATAAACTATTTATAAAGGTTGTTTTAAAAGTATGTGGCACATGGTGGGTTCCAATAAGAGCTTTGGTTTTATATATATACATTTAGGTTTACAAAGAAGGAGTTTTATTTTCTTCCTTCTTCAAGAAGTATTTCTATCTAGATCTAAAGGAACCCAAAGTATTTCTTTCTCTCTCTTG
Organism: Gossypium hirsutum; assembly: GCF_007990345.1. Taxonomy (NCBI): domain Eukaryota; kingdom Viridiplantae; phylum Streptophyta; class Magnoliopsida; order Malvales; family Malvaceae; genus Gossypium; species Gossypium hirsutum. Next base: position 48,234,677 of record NC_053437.1, read on the forward strand.
AGATAAATTTGAATATTTTGATCTTTACCAGTGAATGCGCAACGTCAATGTAAGATTTATGACTCTACATATTGTGTTGTAAAGAGTAAATCTGTTAGACTTGGTAGATAAATAAGATAAATGATAAAAGGACCCCGCTTAGGGATTTCTAGTGTTAAAAATGATGAGAGAAGAGGTCTATGAATAGATATTGATGAGGTTCCTTAGTTTGCAGTAGTAGTTGTTGCTGGTTGCAAGATGGAAGTTTGCATTTAGAGCTTTGAACTACAGTAGGAGAGAATCATATGAGTCTCTATGCTAACTCTTATTCTTAAGATAATGGTACTTGTAGATCTGTAAGAGAGTGGCTAAAAGATGATGTTGTGATCCTTGAGGTTACAATTTGCTATGCATGTGACAATGTGTGTGTGTGGTTATTAAATTATGTCTATGACCGTGCTAATGTTTGTTAAGAATGATATGCATACTTGGTATGGATCTACTGAGTTCAAGTAAGTCGGTGTGAAGTATGCTTGCACCTTGATGTCTTTATTATGTATATGCGTCTTAGTTGTATGTTATTTGAAATATTCTAATGAGCATGGTATGAGCATGATCACTATGTGCCTGTTTCTGCAAACTCATCTAAAGGGGTCCATTGGGACTAAAAACACAATCTCTGATATCAATCTCTAAAAGAGTGTAACAACCCGTTTTTAGTAGTGTCAGAAACAGTGGTTTTGTGACAACAATTCTGACCTGTGAGTCATTATTTTATTATTTATTTAATGTTTATAAGGTTATTTTAAGATCGTATTAAATTTTGGTTAGAAAATTTTAATGTTTAAATTGTTAATTAAGTGAAGAGGACTAAATTGTAAAAGCTGCAAAAGTTAGTTTCTATTAGCTAAAGCTGTTAAATGGCTATAGAAATATTAATTGATGAACTTAGTAAATATACCATATAGATAGATAGTGGATGGTTATGGAAATTGTTTAGCTAATTATTAATGTTATTTCTTAAGAGTAATTTAGTAATTAATTCAATGACAACATAAGCAAATAGGTAAAAATGCTATCATCTTCTTCCTTTTTTTTGTTTTGAACTGAAATCACCATTTTCAATAGCTTGAGAATCGGTCAAGCTTCAAATGCATGTCTGGTATGTAAATTGAGTCTATTTTTATTGATTTTTATGTTTTTGAGTTTGTTGTAGCTTGGTCTATCTAACTAGGGGGTTAATGTGTAAAGTTGCTAAATGTTTTAGATTATACCATTGATGAGTTTGTGGTGTTTGTGAAGTTTGATGGTAGTTTTATAAGATTGATAGTAAAATAGGATTATTTTGTAAAGTAGTTTTTAGTAATTTTACTGTTAGAGGACTAAATTCTTTAAATGATAAAACTTCATGAAATTTTTGGGAAATCATGATAAATTTTGGCTGCAGAAAGACCCTAGGAAATTCGACTAGCATGTGGTTAAATGTGATTAATTTGTAAGTTTCGGGTTTAAGGACTAAATTGTTTAAAAGGTAAAATGTTGAGGTAATTTTGCAAATGATTAATAAAAGGGCTTCTAAGCATAAGTTTGATTATTTAAATTGTGTTATTCCATTAATTAAATAAAAATCATTATTTAGATCAAGAAACAAATCAATCGGGCTCAAACCATGGAAAAGCTAAATTAGCGGAATAGCCACCGACATCGTAATCAGAATCGTTTTTGTTTAGGTAAGTTTGTATATTAATCAGGCTTATTAATTACTATTTTGAGTGAAATGTTTATTAATATTTGTGTTATGTATAGCTTAAAATGATTGTTATGTGATAATTAATGATTTGGATTAAATTATAATGTTAGCTAAATTGAAGGTTATGGTTGAAAATGAGAAATTACATGGTTAAGTACTTGTGTGGAAATAATGTGTAAATAATTATATGATTCAGATATGAAATAGGTCATTTGAACCTTGTGAGTACTTAGGATACAAATGACATGTCATTAGGGTTATTATAGTTCCGGGTGTTCGTCTTGGATGTGCTACTAATCGCTGAGGTCCTGCATTTGTTGCAGATTCTCCACAGCTTGTGTGAGCAGCATCGTGTAGCTTAACATCCCCACCCACAACTTGTGTAAGTAGGCCCATTTCACAGCTCATGTGAGCATTTTCCCGCGTATCCAATTTTATTTTACTGTGGTTCATTGAGTATAAAATGATATATGAAAGTGTAATTTGAAATGGTTATATGGAAATTGATTTATGATATGAATTCTTGAAATGAGAATGAGAGATTTTGAAAGGAAATGATATGATTGAGTTATATATGCTGTTTATGAATATGATAGAGTATGATATGGTTATAAGTTTCATAGGAGACAAATGAGATTATGAGCTGTCTAATGAATTTTATGCATGAATTGTTTCATTGAATTCTATTCGATATGTAACATCCCAAAAATTGAGTGTTAGTAGAATTGGGTTTATGAATCAAGAGAGAGTGATCATGCCTTAGTTTTTTAAATTATCTATTCATTTTTAGGAAATAAATGAGGTATTGGTTTGTTGGTTAAGTGTTAGTGTAACGTTTCTTGAAACCCAAGTTCAAATCCCTTTTCTCGCATCATTTTTATTATTTTGAAAATTTTTCCTTAAACTCTAGTATGTTACATGTCTTTCTTTTAAAAGAAATATTACAAAATCATTTCAAGAATGAGGAAAAGGCCTAATGGTTAAAAGAAATATGAGAAAACATGAAAATTAAATGAGGACCCAAGTTCAAATCCTTTCCCTTACGAAATAATTAAATATTGCAAAACCCCTTGTCTTTTTAATGTGTGTGTCATCAATACCATTGACCCTAAGTATAAATACAAATTTTTATTGTAGTTTTCAGCCTTTAATTCAATTTATCCCTACCCTAGCCGTTCACCCTCTTTCTCTCATCTTTTCTCTTTAATTTTCTTTCTTTCTCCCATTATTGTCGTCACCTACATCTCCCATTTTATCATCTCTTTCTTCTTATTTTTGCATTAATATTGTGCACCATACCCTTTCCTATAATTTTTTCCATTTATCCTCATCTAAATCAGCCCCAAATCTAAAATCTTGAACCCCAAGATCGATCCCAAACATTGCCAAGAAAGTGACATTGTCGTTTCTCTCGACTAGCTTGGGTAAGGCCTTTCTCTTCAATTTCTTAATTAATCTTGTCCATTAAAAACCTAAGTTTCTAGATCTAGAATTTTGGGGAATTTAAATGATTTCAAAGGTATTTTTCCATAATTTAATGAGATCTCAAACCATTTTAAAATTCAGCCCCGATTTTGTCCACCATGGGTGGTGGTGCGTGCGCCTATGTGCAAGAAAGGGGGTTGTTTTGTTTCTTGGTTCTTGCTTATATTTTTCCAGAATTAATTTGAGTTCTTTAATCCTCCTAATAAGATTTTAAACCCCTTTAAATTATGGGAACACGTTCTTGATTGATTGGCTATTTGGATCCCACAAATCGTGAAGCGTAGGTGCAATTAAGGGTAACTAGTTTGTTATTTCGATATAGTTGTTAGGTAAAGGTTATGAATTGATTAAATGAAGGAATTTAATCATTAATTAGCTACTTATTTTCCAGTATATTATTGAATTAGGTGTTGAACCAAATACCCTGAATCATCTATAAAGGTGAAGAACGATTGTACGTAAGGTTCGCATCGATACAGTGTAAGGAATCTAACTAGTTTGGATTTATAAAAAAGTTATAATTTCAAGGATTGGTTTGAACTCATAAGTGGGTGTTTGGGGGTTGTTTTAATGGTAAATTTATTGAATTTATACTGAATTTTGGTTTTGGTTAGTTTAAGGAATTATTAAGGAAAATTGGAAGATTCACTAGTGTGCTGTGAGGAAATGAAAAATAAGGTGTGGGTCCTAAACTCATAAAATTGTTTGAAAATGTTAAATATCATATTATATCTGATAAATTAGATTTCTGATTGGATTGGCTTAATAGCCAAATTATTGATTTTTTTAGTGGCCGAACCAGGTGTATTTCGAGCCTTAAAAGACTGACATGTTTGCAAAATTTCTAGTTTGATAGTATGAATGTTTGATTGAGTTTGTAATTGCATATTTGAGTTATGAGATATGAGAATGTTTGACTGAATGATATAATGTGTTGAGATATGAAGCTTATGTATGATTTAAACGAAAGAGATATTTGTTATATTGTATATTGAAAAGGGTGTAATTTATGCACAAAGAAAATCCGTAAAATATGTGAAATTGAACGATATTGATTGATACCAACACAATGGTAATTTGAAAGATTGGAACACTATTTCCATTTACTGAAAGTATGTGATTGTTGAGGACATGTTAAGCATGTCAAATGAATGTGAAAAGTATTAAGATATGATTATGCATGAGATTGTGTGACATATTGTATATGCATTGGGTTGGGATTTTGTGGTTGAAGGAGGAGTTTCGTGGAGTACCGGCGGCATATTAAATCTGCATTATTCATAGTCAGTGCACTGCACCTGGAGTACCAAGGAGATTGACAATTTTATCGCATATTATATGTTATTGGTGATTGTATTTTACTATTTGATATCAGACAGATTTTCTGCATTATTGATTATTCGGTGGTTTTACCACATCGAGCTATGCTCATAATGTTTTGGAGTTTGGCAGACGGGTTCTAGGGAACTCGTGGTGTGTAGCGGATAATATGGGTAGGAACCTTTTTGCATTGCATCAGGTGTACGACATATTCGAATGCTATTGATTTATGCTATGTATTGTATTTTGTTGCACTGAATGGTGATTGTTACTCGAATGAATGATGTCCCATGCTCATACACCGTTTGACATCAATTTGATAATGGCTATATAATGATATGAAATTCCAATGATGGTTTTGTGTCCTTCTGTTAATGCTAATATGTTTCAATGTATTCGATATTTATATTTTTGTCCGTTTAAATAATTGTTCAACTCACAGTTAGCTTTTCATAAGCTTACCCCCAATAGTGTTTAACTTTTCAGGTAATCCTCAAAATTAGGACTGGACTTGGCATTCGGATAATCACCTTGGACCTCGGATTATTTTTAATAAGTATTAATCAGTTTCTCTTGGTTTTGGTTTGTAATTTTTAATGACTTTTGGTCTATGGGTTGCTAACTTTTCTTTTGGGATTTTTGAATGCATGGATTGCTCAAGCATTATAACCAAATAATGCATGATATTAGACTGAAGTAAAATTTGATATTGTTCCCTAGTTTTCGCTGCATTGCAAAGGAACCATTTTTGAAAAACAAATCGATAAGGCAACTAAATTTCTAAAACGACTTGAAAAATGGTTTTTCCGCTGCATTAGTTTAACATTGAGTTTTTTTTAAAAGAGGAGTGACAAGAAAATGAATTTTTTGAAACAAATCTATCAACAACAAAATGAATCCTAAGTATACACGACCTAATGAATGAAAGTTTTTAAGCTAACTCAAAGTACAACTATTGTTTTCTCTAAAATGAATTTATTTAAGGTCTTCAAAAGTAACATAAGTTAGCTTAACCATTTTGGTGGCTAATGTAGCCTTCTCAATCTAGCCATAATGTCTAGGCCGGGTTTGGAAGGTTACATGATAAGTTTGAGTTTACTAAGTATTGATTGCTTACGACCATTGTATTTCATTCTCTATAGGTCATCAGAAGTCAAGGTCAGTTGGAAGTTCAAGTTGGAGTGCACACTATCCATTTTTTGACATAGTAGAATTTTAATCATTTTAGTTTAGTTATAAATGGCATGTACTAGGAGCTTAAAGATCATATGTAAATAACTATGTTGTGTTATGTTTTGTTTTACGTATATGGTAAATGTGCTTATTAATAGGTACTTTTAGTTTGGTATGCTTAAGTGTATATAACAGGTGTGATTCATTTTCGTGAAAGTTTGGTTTTGAATGTGGTTTGAGATATGGTAAAATGGGTGTGAATGAAATGAATGAATTGGTATGTTTAACGTGTTTAAAAGGTTAGAAATTATGATCATTGAATGTGAATTTAGTTTGGTGTTTGCTTTTATGTGCCAATGAGGGCATATTGGTTAGGCACTTAGGTTGAATATTTTTGGTATGTTTTATTCATGTTTGAATGTGTTTTTGGTACAGGATTTCACACATGGTATCATCTTGTTACACAACTTGGCGACACGGTCATGTGACCTTGAGATACACAGCATCAGGTTGTTACACGGTTTGGCCACACAACCATGTTTTTAAGCCACACGGTCTGGGCTTTGTCACACAGCCATTTGACCCTTGTTTTTAGATTTTTCCTCAATTTTCTATTTTATTTCAAATTAGTCCCTAGTTATTTCCAAACTGATTTTAGAGCTATGTAAGTTGGATTTAAGGTCTGTATTCCTATATATTCTATGGATGTTAATTCGTTATGAATATTTGATATTTAAATATAATTTTGAATAGTGTTACACTATTATTGAATTCGTTAAATATCATAATACTTTGTAACCCTAATCTGGCGACGGAGGCGGGTTAGGGGTGTTACAAAGATTCCATGGCCATGACACCATATCGTGTAAGACCATAGCTGGGATATGACATCATATGGAAAAGAACTAAAGGAAGGTGATTACCCAAAAGGGGGTTCTTTGTGTGACCTAGGACGATAAAGGGCAAACCTTACGAAATGTGACTTTAGGCGAATCCCTATCATGAACATGCCAAAAAAAGGAGGCCTTTGTGGAAATCTATGAAAAGAAAGCCTTTGTGGCATTCTATGAATGGAATGCCTTTGTGGCACAGTCTAAAGAGTGATCCTTGCGACAACGATATGAAGGAGATGCCACTGTGGTAGACCTTGAGAGAAGGATATGGTATTCATGGTGAACTCTGAATGAACGAAGTTGTAATGAACTCAGAAGGAAAAGCCCTTGTGGCATATAATGTTACACCTTCGATGATATATTCTAATGAACTTCCTTTGTACCGAGCTTCGTATAAAATGTTATGGCGTATCCTGTATAGTCTTAAGACAAGAACAGAAAAACTAGAATGCACTAGAGCATATAGTGAGTTCAAAGTATGGGTCAAGTAAAATTAAAGAAAAAACTTGTGTAAAGGCTACGTCTAATCATTTGATGAAGAACATCTATCAATGAACGGTAAGAAGAAAATGTAGTTGAGGAAAGAGAAGGTAAGGAAAGCAAATTCAAACATTGTTTTGTGAAGAGCACTGAGTAAGGGGATCATGATTAAGATGAGTATGAAAGGAAGAAGTTCTGAAATGATGAAACCACTGATGAAACAATGCTAAGGGAAATTGACCATGATATAGTAGATAGAAGGAATGATTATGTTTCATTAATGGTAAACTGTTCCTGGTGACAAACAGTTGAAGATTTTAAGAAAAGGAACTGATGATGATGGACTATCCGCCCGTTTATGGAAATCAATGGCTAGGGTATAAAATGATTATTTCTCACTAAGTTCTCATGAACTTACATGGATTGTGTTTTCTATTTTAGGTTGAATGTGTGGTTGTGCCTTGGGAAAACGACGCTAAGACTACACCCAAGGAGTAACGTATTGGATTATTATGTATACAAAACAAGTTTTGATAGCGTGATTGAATATGTTTGGCACATAGAAACCCTTAGATCAGGATAACTATGTTAGACTAGGACATCATTTTAGTAATACTTGTAATCAAATTCCCTATGCATTATGACCGAAATTATTCAATGTTAATTCTTATGTATTGCATTATGAAGTCTTGTAATTAAGTAGTTCAAAACAATTGTAATTTTTGCTAGTAGAGTTAAGTTACACCTGTATTAGAGTGATAACACCCAAGACTCAGATCCGGTTTATTGGATTAGGTTTTGGGGTGTTACAAAGATCTTTTTTAAAAAGAATAGTAAATTATGGGTAACTACAATAAAAAAAACTCCCAAATAGAACATTTTAGTGTACTCTAGTTCTTAAACAAAATTATCATAAAATTTTCAATGTAATATAACCATTTCACATTTACAAGTTCATAATTAGTATCATTCCTTGCTCCAAAGTAGATATTGGTATACGCAGTCTAAGAACAGTAACAATAAATTAAAATATTAAATAAATATTAATTAATACAAAAAGGAAAATTAGAATAGAACCTTGAATAAACTTATAAAATATTTTTTCTCTCAATAAAACCCACCAAAACTCAACACCAAAAAACCTATACAGTTATTTCCATATGGCTTGCATTTAATTCAAAAATAATCAATTATGGTAATATTTTATCAACTAAGTAAACATGCCTTATTGCACAAATTCTAAAAATCAAAATATGTATTCATTTTGTTCCACAAGCAAAGCTACCATTTAATAGAAGTACAAGTAATAGTTGAATTTGGACTATTACCTTTTTGCATTTGCAATGGATCAAAACGGGATGATTTCTCACATCTACAAACAAGATGATAAAAAGATGTTAGATATCCATGAAGTTAAAACATACTGGTAAATATAACTTGAGATTCATGAATATAAAAAGGACTTGGAACTCTAAGCATAATAATGATTAATACAGTTGCATTATTGATCTTTAGATTGACAAAGAGTAGAAGTTACAAAAGAGAATCATAAGGTTTATAGCTTTATGTATTTCGTACGATGGTTTGAATATAAAGGATGAACTTATTCTATGTTTATCTTAGTAAGGTATAGATAAGAAAAATATTAGCATCACTTTGGATAATGATTATTATAATGATGTTATGGTTTCTTGTCTTAAAAATTGTTATCGTGTGAATCGAGCTCTTTTGTGTGATGATGTTTTTTTCTTCAAGTTATAAGTTGTGCACACATATTAATCTTATAGTTAAAGCTGATTTGGCACTTGCTGATTATGTTGTTGGTAAGGTTAAAAGTTGAATTAAGTATATCAAAAAGTGGGGAATTCGTAGGAAATTTTTTTATAATGTGACCGAAAAAAGTTTTCATTTGAATGTGGCTAAGAAGTTACATCAAGATGTGTTTTTAGGATGGAATTCTAGTTATTTTATGCTTGAATCTACTCTTTACTATAAAGATGTGTTAGATTATTGGGGCCAACGGGATAAAGATTATCTAATATTTGCACTTTCTGATGAATAGTGGAGAAATGTTGCTATTCTTTGTAAATTTTTTAAATTCTTTTATGATGTGACATGTGGTTTTTCTTGTTTTAATTATCCAACAACTAAATTTTATTTTAGAGGGGTTTGGAAGGCTGACAAGGTCTTGTTGATACAATTAAAGGTTCTCATGTTGGATCTAGTTCCCTAAGCGTAGTATATTTGTTTGTAAATATATAATTTTTCTAACAGACTGGTTAATAAAATAATTCATGGATTAGATTAATATACTTTGTATAATGTCCTCATGTGGTTTTTCCATGCAAAGAAAAATAGAAGCAAATATTGGCTCACTGATTGTCTAATGTTTAAACTAATACTAAGCGCTATTATGTGGTTTAATCGTAATACAATAAGACAACTTATATTAGTAGACAACCTAAACATGTCCTTATTCTAATAAAAAATGTGCAAATTGAAAGATTAATATGTCATCTATCAATGCCAATTGGGGAGATGCCTTGTCTTGGGCATCGGAGCTAATAGCTCCCAGAAGATAGAGGCATAGATGTGACTAACTAGGCCTACAGTACATTAGACTGGACCCAAGAAGAATAGATCCTGAATTCATTTATGAATTTTTTCACTCGTGATGTTCATAGTGTGGCATGCATTAACCCTAAGTGGATGACAGGCTATGTATGCATGACTCGTATACTTTGATGTAAGTAAAAGCTTGAGTATATGAATTTTGCGTTGGGTATACGACTTCTATAGTATGTAGCATAATTCAAAATAGTGGAATTCATAGCCTAGGACTCTGATAAATGATATCTTCTAATTGGCTTTACGTGATAGATGAAAATTAAACATGGTCATGGGTTGTTCATCTTTGTGATGAATGGCTTGATTGCTATTTGATAGTAATTGACTTTTCATGAAGGAAGATGTAATGGTTACCATGAGATAAAATAGGATCATATTCGGAGAACGAATTTATCCTAAAGAGATTAAAGATGTTTGATGGGAGCAAAACACTTATGACAATGCCAATGGACGAGCATTGATCGAGTTGCTTTTGTAATGATAAGTCAATAGGAGAGCTTAGTTATGATACTATAGTGGAATAACTTCATGGCTAAATAAGTTTATAATTAATAGGCAAAAATTTGGAACTTAATTATAAATCATTTGAGCCCTAATCACATATGTTCAATCGATCCCTCCGCTATCTTCTTAAAAATAGAAATGAATTGCATGTTGAATCAAATGAACATAAATGGATAAAAACGATAAAGTTGGAAAAATGAGAAACACTTGAAAATGAATGTGGTTTTCTCACTAAATGGAAATGACCGAGAAAATTAATTTATGGTTTTTTGAATTATTAATTAATTAATTGAAGTTCGAAAATGGAAATAAATTAATTGATCATAATGAATACGTTGAAAGTAGAAATATTAAATATATTTTCTCATAAACTCTTTTATAGTAGAGTCGTTCTGATTTTAATGAAATTAGAACCGGGTTGAGAAAATTATTTAATTGGGAAATTTATTTATTTATTTATTTAAATTAACTTGTGATGTTTATTTTGGAAAAAAATATATTGGGTTGGATTGATTTATAAAGTACTGGGTTAAAAGTCCAAGAAGTACTTATAATTGGACCCGATATGGGAGAGGCCCAAAAGCCCCTCATGCTATTACATGGGACGAAAAGCCCTAGTATATTTAACTAGGGTTGCTCCCCTCTCTCTCCTACTTAGATTAGGATTGTGTTTTTCTATTGAATTAGACTTCTACTAACTCAACAAGGGTTTCACTTCTTCTCCCTATAAATAGATGGCACTAGTTGGGCTAAATACAAAAATTTTGAGATATTGTTATTCTACTCGAAAATAGTGAGAATTTATTTTCTAAGTATAAATTATACTTTTAGGAATAACAATTCTGTCATTTTCTAGATCCAACAGTAGGGAAATTGTCATCGATTAAATTTTGGTTAACTCAACAATTTAGCATGAACGAACTGGAAAAAGATAATTTTGTTCTAAGAATTCAAATCCTAAGGGACCAAAAGAAATAAAGTGATAGCATTATCCCAAGCTTCATACAGAGACAAGTTATTGGAACGTTATGCAATGACCAATTCAAAGAAGGAAAATCAACCTTCTGTATCGAGATTTCATCTTTCTTTAGATGATTGTCCTAAGACAATAGAAGAAAGTGAAAACTTGAGAATGATTCATTATGCTTCTATAGTAGGAAGTCTCATGTATGTTATTTTATGCACATGTCAAGGTATCTATTTCGCAATGGGTTCAGTGAGTCGATATCAGGAAAATCTAGGACTAAGACACTGGCAAGCAGTTAAGCATATACTCAAGTATTTACGGAGAATGAGGGATTATATGCTTGTGTATTCTTGAGATGATCTTACTCTTATTGGATATACTGATTCTGACTTTCAAACGTGTCAAGATTTGAGGAAATTGACATTGGGCTATGTTTTTGTCCTAGGCAATGGGTCCATTGTATGGAGAAGTGTAAACCATAGTCGTACTGCTGACTCCACTATGGGGGTCGAATATGTGGCTGTTTCTGAGGCTACAAAAGAAGCAATATGGCTTAAAAAGTTTCTTAGGGATCTTGAAAATGTTCTTGTTATGGGACAAGCTATCACATTGTGACAACTATGCGACAATAGCTAACACCAAGAAAACCAAAAACCACAATAGGACAAACATATTAATAGACAGTATTATATAATAAGGGAGGTTGTTGTAGACGGAATCGTGGGTGTAGTCAAAGTTGCATCAGAGGAAAACCATGTGGACCCGTAAACTCTATGAGCTAGGAGTTTTGAGAAACACATGGAGAGCATAGGAATGCACAATATGACTCATCTACTTCACTAGGGGAAATGGGAGACTATTGGATCTGGCGCCCTAAGTGTAGTATATTCGTTTGTAAACTTGAAATTTTTTCAAACATATTGGTTAATAAAATAATTCATGGATTATGTTAATATACTTTGTGTAATGTTCTCATGTGGCCTTTGCATGTAAAGAAAAATAGAATCAAATATTAGCTCACTAGTTATCTAATGTTTAAGCTGTCGAAACCGTTTTTTTGAAAACAAAATTTTAGTTGTCGACTTTAAAAACGAAAATTGGAGTCGCCACCGATCCCTGATTGAGGTGTGATCGGCTCACCTTAAAAATAATTTTGGTCTGCGAAATTTGAGAAAATAGGTTCGGGGGTCAGTTACGTACGAGGAAGGGTTAGCACCCTCGCAACGCCCAAAATTGGTACCAAATTGATTATTCAATGTCTTGTTATCGAAAGTTTGAAAAGATTTCAAAAGAGAATTTTTAACTCGCAAACGAGTCAAAATAAAATATTCTTATTTTAAAGAAATAAAACATCACACCCAGTAAGTTAGGGCACAATATTTTTAAATCTTCAAAATACCGAATATTGGCTTTTGTTTTTGAAATTCTTATTTCGAGATAATAAAATATCACGACCAGTAAGTTAGGACCCAATATTTTTGAATTCCCGAGAATAAGCTTTATTTGAAATTTGTGAATTTATTACAAAACAAATACTTGGCTTTCTAAATTCATCGAAAAATAATCGCAATCCAGTAAGTTAGGACACGATCTTTCTCGAGAATCATGAATGCCAAATATTTTGGAAATTTATACAATATGATGATTTCAATGCTTTGACGCAACTAAAATATATTTCCCAAAGAGTATGTTGAAAAGTTAATGTACAATATGAAATAAATATATATGTATATGTATTTACAGAATATATATATACAAACACAATATACAAGTAAATTTGAAAATATGCATGCGTATGTTTAACACACGTATACAAGTATACATATGTAAAAACATATATGGCAAAAACTTATGATAATCTCCAAAAATATGTATGTATATTTCATAAAAAATATGTATCTGTACAAAAAATAAGGAGAATGCATATGTATTGTAAAATATAAGTGTACACACATATATATACTTATTTATAAAAACTATGAAAACAAAAAAAAAGAAAAAAAAATATACAAAGATATGAATTATGCACGTATTAAAATATGTATATATATATATACGTACATATATGAATGCAAAAACTATAAGAATAAACTAATATAAAAAACAGATATAAAAATATGTGGACATGTAATTATTTACAAAATAAAAGAAATGTATAAGTATATATTATAATATATAAAAGTTAAAAAAGATAAAATAAATAAATATATATATAAACGTATGTAAAATGCATGCATTTATAAAAGTTTAAGAATGTATATATATTATATAAAGAAATATGTATATATACTATATATAAAAAATGCGTGTATAAATATAAAAATAGTAATAAATGATAATAGATAATATGATAATAATTTTAAAAATAAAAATTTAAAAAGAAACAAATTGCAAAAAAACAAAATAATCAAAAAAAATGAAATTAAAATAGAACAGGGACCAATTTGCGACGCACACATTATATGAGGGGGCCCAAATGGAAATAATCCCCTCCACGAAGCGGTGCACAGCAATGAGGACCGATTTGAAACAAAAATAAAATGTGTGACTAAATTTAAAAAGAAAAAAATGATTTAAGCACTCTTTTAAAAACCGAGGGACTAATTGCGCAAATGGACCATTTAAGGTCAGGACGCGTGGACCCTGCCTGCAGGTCGGGTCAACGCGCGGATCTGCTCCCCTAAAAAGGTGTCGTTTCGCTAACATTACTTAAAATTTTTTTTTTAAAAAAAACAGCATGTTGGCAGTAGAAAGGAAAATAAATAAATAAATAAAACAGATACCCTCTGCTAGGGTTTTCAACCCCCAGCCCCCATTGCTGCCGTTCTCAGGCGAACCGATCGCCGGCGTTCAGCCAAGCTCCAATTTGAGCGAGGCGACCGTGGTTTCAATGGGGAGTCTTCGAAGGTATTACTCCTCTCCCTTTTTTTTATTTTTGTTTATCAAATAAAATAAAAAAATAGAAAATATATAATAAAAAAAGAAACCCGATTCACCTTAAAAAAATCCTTTGTATTCTCTGTATTTTCTTTCTATTTCTGTATTTCTTTACACCGAAAAAAATCCCCTTATGACAAATTTCAAACGGCTTTTTATAGCCCGAAAAGAAAAAGAAAAACAATAAAATCAATATATGTTATTGATATTCTTTGCTGTTTTTTCTCCTTTGAATTCTTTGAGTTCGTTTTTTGCAGGTGTCGTGGGGAGCAAACGTGGAGGAGTCGGCCCCGAGACGTGCGGCAGTTGGAGGCTTGCTGGCGGCGTTGGGCAGACATGCGGCTGATACTAGGGTTTCTTTGGGCTAGGGTTAACTTGGGTTTTGGGTTATTAATTGGGCCTAGGTTTAGTTTATTGGGTTTGGGCCCAGGCATATTTGGGCTTGTACATAAACTAATACTAAGCGGTATTACATAGTCCGATCGTAATATGGAAAGACAACTTATATCAGTAGACGGACTTAAACATGTCCCTAGTCTAAGCAAAAATAAGCAAACTGATTAAAAGACTAATATGTTGTCTATCAAGTCAAATTGGGAAGATGCCTTGTCTTAGGCATCAAAGCGAATGACTCCTAGAAGATAAAGACATAGATGTGATTGATTGAACTGATAGTACATCAAACTAGACCCAAGATGTAACGCCCCGAAATTCTTATTTTTGTTATAGTGAAAATGTGACACAATTGTGTATCGGCATTTGTGGTTAAGTACTCTGGGTGAGTCGAGAGGTCTTGAGTTCAAGCCCTGACTTTGGAAAATTCTAGTATTTTTCTGACTTAACCTCTATTTCTGGCTAGTAGGCTTTTAATTAAAAGTTTGTAAGTACTTACCAAAATGAGCCCGTTGGTCTGATGGTTAAGGAGAGTGTTGGTTGGCAGAGGGTCAAAAGTTTGAATCCTTGCATGAGTGTAAGGACAAATATATTTTTTATTTGCTCGTCAGTTGGAGAGTTTGAGTTGCATTGGAAATCTGAGTAGTGGGAGTTTGGTAGAGAGAATTTAGGGGAGTGGATTTTGGGGTTATCAAATTTTTTGAGCATTATCGTTTCCTTTTTGTAAAATTTTGATTTTCCCAAAACTCCCAACCTTTCTGACGCCATCTTTCTCCCTTTCTTCTTCACCTTTTGTTATTCTGTTGTCAAACCCGAATTTTTTTTTCCATTATTCTTTCTGTTTCCGTCTCATTTGTTGGCTACCACACCTTCGTTCCGTTGGGTCAATTTTCGTCGCATGTTCTGGTAAGTAGAGTTTTTTCTCTCTTTAACTTACCATTTTTTTTTACAACTTTGATTTAGGGGTTTTTGGCATTTGGCAGCAGCAACTCGCATGGATTAGGGGTCTCATCGTGCTATTGCGTAACCAACTGTTTTGAGGTGTTGGGGTAAGCTTTTCATCGCTTAAGGGATGCGTTTCTCATTTCAGATTTAGTTTTAGTTCGATCGATTAAGTGATAAATTGAGTGTAATTGGTCAATTATAGGTTCTGGAGTGCTCGGGGATAGTTGTAGCATCAATTGATATCAGGTGTGTACTTGAAACACAAAAATAAGGGATTCGACGAAAAGCTGATATTACTTGTTGTTTGGACATTGACAATAGGCTATTTTAAAAAAAAATCACCATAAATCATGAGAATCGAGTTAGAGGGTGAAAAAAATATAGGATTAAAGATATTTGAGTTTAGTTTCTCATAGAGAAACAGAGAAAGAAAAAGAATTTTATATTATGAGATAATGGAATTTCTGTGAGACAGGGTTAGAATATTTCAGAATCCCCTATTCTTACTTCCAAAAATTATTAAAAATTGTATAAAAATAATTATGGTTTATATTTTATATTTTTAAAATCTTGAATGAGTCTATTTTCAAGATATACAAACGAGAACATCATCCAAAATCTGTACAAGAAGATAATTAATTTTTAGTACAAAAAGGTCGAAACTGCCAAATAGCAGAGTAGGGGAAATTTTAAAGAATAAACTGTACTTACTGGATAAACCAAAAATTCTAAAAATTTTATGGTGAGAAGATATATGAGTCTAGTTTCAGGGGAAATTTGCGGACCTTTATTTGAAAGAACCATAGCTTGAGTTGAATAGTAAAATAGATTTATTGAATTATTGGAGCAAAAGTTCAATTCGATATCATCAGCTTTCATTATTAGCTCATGATCTTTTCACAATTCCAATATCGATTGTAGCTTTTGAGTCTGCTTTTAGCATAAGGAAGAAAGTTATCACACTTTTGAAGAGTTCACTTAAACAAAAAACAATTCAAGTCGTTGTTTGCTTTGATTGCTGGATGCAAGCTAAAGGATTTTCAATGAATAATTATTATTCTTGTTTTGTTGTTATAATTTTATATCATTTCATCAATTTGATTATCTAATTATTTATTCTTATTTCATATTAGGAATGGATTGAGCGAATAATGAGGGTGATGATTCTTCGAATGCTTTCTAGGTTACCTTCCTAATTGTTGACAATTTAATTTAGTTTATGATTTATATTTTATTATAAAATTAAATATGTAGTTTTTGGTGCTATATATATTTGTTGTTTATAGCTTGTTATATATAGTTGTTATTTTTAGTATTTTTTCACTGTTATTTTTCTATTGTATTTAATTTTGTTTCGTTGCCCTTTTTTTATGTCATCTCGTTGCGATTTTGTTGTTATTTTGCTGTCATTTCGCTATTAGATTGCTACTATTTTGTTGTTATTATTTAAATATTGTATAACTCTTGTTTTATTGTTAATTTTGTTACTACTTTAGAGGCATTTGCTTGCTAACTTGCAATTATCTTAATGTTATTTAAGTATAAAGACTTTTTTTTAATATATTTTCAATTTGTTGAGAAACATTTATGTAAAAAAAAATTAATGCAAGCAGGCTCGGCCCGAGCCATGATCATGTTTACCAGAGAGTGATCAAAGATTATTTTAATTGATGATAAGATAATATAATATTATGATTTTTGTAATTTTTTTAAAGTTGTTTATACTGTGGGAAATACTCTTAAAACAAATTCTTTTTTTTTTATCTATTTGTTATTTGTTTGATGTAGGTGAAAAATATTTTGTGGGTTTGTTTTGAAATGAAAGTAAAATTCCATCAATTATCTTTTATCTCTATTACTAAATACATTTATTAATTTAGTTTAAACATTTTTCATAATTGTCGTGAACTATTATTATGATTGTTGCATGTTACTTTACCTTTTTCTTTTCAAATTAATATTATAGTTTACTATACGTAACAATAATTTAAAATAAATTATTTAAAAAACTAATTAAAAATTAAATGCACAAAATCACTTGCAATACATGTGACATTAGAAACTAATCTATATTAAAAGAGACATATAATTAGACACGACTATAATTATTATACAACAAATTGAATATTGACCATATACATGGAAAGACATTAATATTTAAAAAATCCACATAAGATATAAACTAAATTTAAAAATATTAAGGAAAAGGACTAAATCAAGAAAAGATTAAAATTGTGAATTAATGATGGAATTAAAACAAAATTTAAAGCTAAGGGGCCTAAATGGAAAATATCCACAATTACAAAATATCATCTTCCCTCCATATGTGAATGATAGAATTTGGGAGATGGAATCTTAGCTGAATTGACATAGGTATTATTGTCAATGTAAGAAGATGTGGGTTTGAGTGCACTGAAGTGCATTATCCTCCTATTTATGGGTTGAAAAGGAGCTATGGGTAGTTCTAGACATTGTGTCAAAAAGAGCAAATATGATAAGAACTTATAATTAGATTGTTAAAAAAAAATTTGACCATTGATTATAAATTTTCCCTACAGAAGGCAAAATGTCGTATAGTGATTGTGCAACTTAAAAGCGCTTCTTTTTCAGTTTTTTAATGATTTGATTTGTATTTAGGGGTAAAGTCCCGTACTTTGTGTGATTTTTCACTTTTATTGAGATATATAATAGGCATTTTTTTGGCCTTCCAACTTTACAAAAAATTATTTTAGCCCTCTATTTAATTGTTTTCCTCTTTTAGTCCTTGAACTTATATTTTTTTGTTAAATCATCTTAAAATAGATGGAAAATATAATGTTTGTTAATTTTGCTAACGTGGTATACAAGTGAATTATCACGTAGATGATACATCAGCATTTAATTATTTTTTAAAAAATATTTTTTTTATAACTTTAATGATTTTTAATTTAAAAATTAGTTTTGTAACTTTTTAAATTTTAAAAAAATTAATTAAATATTAGTGTACCATCTATGTGACAATTCACATGTATGCAACGTCAACAAAGTTGAAATCGTTAATTTTTTCTTTAATTTTAAGGTGATTGGATAAAACACAAATTTAAAGATTATAAAGAGAAAAAAAAATTAAATAGATAGTTAAAATAATTTTCTTTTATAATCATTATGCGTATATAACAAACTATAATGAATGCAGGAAGTCCCACGAGATATTTTATTAATAAATTGTAATCATAACTATATATAAATATATGTTACATTTTGGGTTTATTATATTTTTTCAAGCTAATTTATTGTTATTATAAATTACTTTAAAGATAATTCAATAATAAATATCATTAATTTTTTTATATTCACTTAGACTTTTTGAAATTCATTAAATTAAACAAAAAAATTGCATCTTAATCAACTAAACCAAAATAAAAAATTAGCATTAATTTTTTGAGAGGGATCCACTTACACAGTATAAAAAGTAAAGTAATTTTATACACTTTTATAATTATTTATATGATTAATATTTTAATGATACAACTGTTATATTTCATAGTCTATTCATGTAGATCACGCATGTCAAATTTGATATAAATTTAAAATTTTTATCCCTTTGTCTTATGTAAAAAAAATTCAACTGTCGAAAATATATTAATATATAGATTATTTTAGATCGATATGATAGAGATATTGGATTGATTCGAAAATTTACATGCATGACAAGTATAATTATATTAATAAATTCAATAGTTGGATCATTAAAATATTAATCATATAAATAATTACGAATGTGTGTAAAATTAATTTACTTTTTACACTGTATAAATTGATCTCCTTCCCTATTTTTTGGTATAAATAATATATCCTCTATGTCCATTTTATAGTTTAGAAGACTAATTCTTTTGGAGATTTGTGGTTCTTGCTTTCAACAATATCATTTCTAAGATTCGAATTTGCGTTCTCTCTTGAGAATGCAATGTATCTTACCACTATAACTAATATTTACCGATAAAAAATGAATATTATTAATAATATGTTAAATACCCTAAAAAGATATTTTTGTTATCAGTAATAAAATATTACTTTTACCAAACAACCATTAAGAATGTAGATGTTTAAATTACGTTAAAAAAATAAAAAAAATTACAATAAAATAAAAAAGGATAAATTGCATTCAAGGTCACTAAATTATTAGTAAGCTTATTTTTTGGTCACTCCACTTCAAAAAATTATAAAAGGGCCACCAACTATTCGATAGTTTTAATTTAAGTCACTGAACTATTCAAAATTTTTTATTTAATCACTTATTTGTTAATTTTTTAAAAAATAAAAAGCCTGACTAGCAAACTTGAAGCGACAATTCGACAATCATTATGGTGGATCAGTACCCATTGACGAGTAGAAAAATATATCTTATGTTTGGATCTTGGTTCAAGGATTTGTGATATTCAAAACTATTTTATGAAAGAAAAAAAACCAAATTGTAGAAGAGAAATGAGAATGAGAGCTTTCAATTGGTGCAAGTAATATAAACAAAGAAGACCATACAATAGCGATTTTAATAACCCAATGATTTAAATAAAAATTTTAAATAATTTAATAATTATTTTGTAATTTTTTATAATTGAGTAACTAAACGTAAATTTAGTAATAGTTTACTGACTTTAGGTGTAATTTAACCAAAAGAAAATCAAGAGCTATGCATAGCCTAGTATGGTACATGATGACGTGTAACGTAACAAATTTAGCGTACAAAAAGCGGGACCCGTAATTTGGTGTCGAAATCAACATTGATCTCTTTCTGATACATTTTCATCATCAAATCAATCATATGGTTATAATCTTGTCTTTTGCTTTACTTTTCTCTTTCACTTTTTCATTTTATTCTTTGAAATAGAAGTTTTCAGAAAATATAAATTTATGGTTTTTTATGAATAATATATCTAAAATTAAAGATATAGGTATTTACTCTTTTTTCTAAATCATAACTATTATATAAAAATGATATTTTAGTTTTTAAATAGTTTAATATTCATAAATTTATTCTTTTATCACAATTTCATTTTAATTTTAGTGTTTATATCTAAATACTTTCGAGTAGCTCAACTTTGAAGAATATCTATTCAATAGATTTTTAAAATTAGAAACTTTATTATACACGTATATTTGTGGAAAACATATATTTAGAATATGGATTTGTGTTTGAAAAACAATATAATAAATAATGAAATATATTATTCAAAACTAATTAATAATAACACATTAAATATTTACAATATTAAATAAAAGATTTAGATTAAAATATAAGTAAAATTAAATTTAAACACATAAATATATTAAATTAAGATTACTAAATAAATATAGTTATTTATTATAGATTATCGGACTAGATCTATTGATAATTTTTTATGTATACAAAATTAAATTAAATTATTCCCTCCAAAACAAATGAAATTTAAAAAAACCATCAAACAATACAAACTTCAAAGGTAAGTAAGGGTGGGTTTGAATTGCGATTGGGTGCGGTGCGGTGCGTTTAGCTTACTTTTTCTCTCACGTTACAGTATCACTATAGTATCTAATCTTACCACCACCGCTGTTTTTACACTAACCACAAGTAAACACACCGCTTATCCAAACTCACCCTAAATGCTTGATTTTGATAGTGAAAAATGGCTGCAAAATAGAATAGAAGTAGGAGTCCATGAAATAAGAGCAGTTGGCTACCACAGGCCTCATGTGTCCAACTAAACACCAACGTAAGAGCGTCGTCACCGCCCAACTAACACTGGGCCTAAATTGGTTCCTTTTTTTCCTCTTAATTTATTTCTGAACGGCAACCGCTGCCTGCTGGACTGCTTTGCTCGGAATCCCATCACCTATTCAAATCTCACTAATAATCTCGTTTCTCTTATAAAAAAACTATTAATCAACCAAACTTAAATATACTAAGTAAGAAGACGTTTATCGAACCAGAAAAATGAACAGCCATTCAAAATCAGGTAATTTATAGGTAAAGCTAATTTTCCGAACTTTTATCATTGAACAATATCATGAAACAGCAAGTTCAATAACTATTGTAGGTCCTAAAACTTTCTGTTTGGACAAAATTATATTCTTGTCCTAAGAAAAGGAATTTGTACTTACTATATCCAACTTGTTGTACAAGATCCTAGGACCTTACAAACTTTAAAAAGCGAACAGGAGAGATAATCCACAAACCAGACCCAATAACCCCACAGCGACATTCCGGTTTGCACCGCCGAAATTTTGGTCAATCGAGTACAAATTCCCTGGTGAACCGGGTATGTATATAAAGGATGGTGGACTAGGCGGTATTGGCGGTGGTGGACAGTATTGGGTTGGCGGCTTTTTTGGTGTAGGTGGAGGCAGTGCTGGGGGTGATGGTGGTGGAGGGCATGGTGGCGGCAGTGAGGGTGGTGGAGGACTTTGTATACATGATGGGGTACACTTGACGCCTTGACCACCTGGAACAGTGCTGTCATCAAGCCTCCTTGATTCCATCCCGTTGATGGGATATACAAAGATGGTGATGGCAAAGAAAATGGTTAGTGATGATAGAATTTGGTGAGGATTGATCCAACGGTGTGTTTTCATCGACATGCTGCCAAATCCTGCTGATGGAACTCCCAAAGCTTTTAGCTAAAATGAATGAAGAGGATCGATCTTTTTAATTTGTGGAAGATGTGGTGGAAATAAAGAAAAAGTTTGGAAGAACTAGCGGTGATGTTACGTAATTTGGTACATCAAAGACTTTGAAAGACTAAAAAGTGAAATTGATTTTGATGAAATTGGGCTCTACGAAAGAATGAGTTTTAGAGGGCTATCGAGACGTGTTTTTAAGGGCACTTTTCTGTTTTTTAATCTTTTTTGTTTTCCAGTAAAGGAGTCTCGTTGCCTTGTTTCACAAGGGAATCCCGTTGCATGTGGAAATTATGCATGATCCAAAAATGAAGGGACCCATTATATACACTTTCCCCGGTCATCATTAATTTCTAAATAGTGTATAAACCTATGTATTTCAATAATTAATTGGTATTTATTAATACGAAATCTTGCATAATTAATGTATATCATATCATATTTTTCTTTATTTTGTATTTAATTTATTAGCACGATATCATATTATAGCATGTCTTTTTTTTATTTGTGCATCTAATTTTTATTATAAATAGGCTATATAACTTAATGTAAATTAAGAAGTAATAATTATCTTTTACACATAAATTCATTTCTCTTTTTTTTCTTTAAGTTTTTGCAACAGTATTGTCTTTTTAAATAAGGATATATGATTGATTTGAGTTGTTGAAGGGAGTTTTAGTGAATTCAAGTTTAAATCACATATTTATTTTATATTTAAATCATAATGTCAGACAAACGAAAATGAAAGGTTTACTCAAATAGTGAAGGTGGTGAGTGCTCCTTTCATCAGCAAACAATGTACAAATTCCATGGGCAGATGATGGACTTTGTGGTCACTCACAGTCCCAATTCAAGGGTGGGAACCGGGGGAAGGGTTAATATCTTGGACTCTTGCGCACCGTTTTTGGTCACTACTTTATCTCAGGATTCTGTTCCTTTTTCTCTAATTATCACTTTCGTCCAACTTCTTCTCGTGTAATTAAAAGAAAAATTACATGTTTTTCCTCCTAATCTTCACAATTTCCCTTTCTACTTCATCTGTTGTGGCTTGTAATTTTCATCATTTTTGGTACTTCTTGGAGTTTCTTTTAGAAAAGTTTTCTATTGTTGGTAAAATATGAAGAATATGTTAAAGATAATGCCTGGGTTAAAGAGGTTTTGAGGTGTTGTCAGTAATGGCGCAATATGACATTTTACCGATAAAAGGCCCAACAGAAGAAAAGGAAACTGGGATAAAAGCAAGATATGATCATAAATGACTTAAATTTATAAGAGTGCATCGAAACCCCAAAAAAATGTTGGATCTTTAGTGACAAAAGGATGAACATCCCATCCAAATGAATGAAGCATAAAATCAACTACTTGAAATGCAAGATATTATAAAACCCATAGTAATTAATAAAAAAGGTTCATCATATAAAACTATTGGGTAAACTACTAAAGTAATCACTTTTGTTTGCTTTAGTTACATTTTAGTCACTTATGCTTGAAATGTTACATTTTAGTCACTTAGATTATCGATTTGTAACATTTAGTCACTGAGCTATTAATTGTCATTAATGGTGTAATGGTAAGCTGATGTGGCATGTTTAATCATCATCTCAAACAAAAATTTTAGGTTAAATTATACAATTGGACTCTATATTTTTTTCGCTTTGAGCAATTTAACTTTTTTTCTTTATTTTTTCCATTCTCTTATACTTCTCCCTCTGTTTTCTCCATTCTCTATTTCTTTTAACGTAGTATTTCTATGTTTTCCATTTCCTTTAACATAACTTTTTTATGCTTTTGAAACAAGAAAAGGCGGAAGTTGAAACCAAAATAAAACTTGCCTCGCACATTCTCACCATCATCATCCACTACCACTTTGACAATCCAATTTGGATCTTTCAATGTCCTAGTCCACAAGCTTACCTCACTCGAAGACCTCGCCAGTCTTGACTTATGGCGGTCCACCCTCACAAAGGTTTCTCGAGCCCATTCTTTCAACCTTCTAACTAACCCTATGACCACCTTATCTACCTTACCTACAACATTTTCACCCTCTCGAGTCTATGTTGTTCACGGATTCTTCAAACTAACTCAACACTCTGAATGACTAAAACAACCACTATATGAAACTTATCCGCAACTTTACCCAAACCGGTTTGGTTTAATGCTCCCTTTCTCTCTTCAGTTCATCCATGCTCAGGTTCCAATCAAGCTTGCTTGGGAAAGTCCAAGATGGTTTAGATCAATTTATCGTTTGCTTAATTTTATTCATCAGAAAAAAAAGAAAAAAAAAGGAATAATCTACAAAATCCTATCAAATTTTGGAAAATGAAAAAATTGTTTTGAATATAAAGAATTCAATTTATGTTTAGATTTGATTAAGGATATGTTTTTTTAGTATTGGTTAGTTTTATCTAGTTTTAGTTTCAAAATTAGGTTATATTCAAATCGAGATTTGATTAAGAATGATTGATATTCAGTTTTGATTGAAATTCAATTTAGGAATCAAGTGAAAGAAACAATGACTGATTTACTTAGTGGGTAAAGTTATGTTTCTTTAGTGAAGAATATGATAAGAGAGAAAAATAAAGGGGAAGAAGAAGAGAAGTAAAATAAAGAAATTAAAAGAAAAAAGTTAAATTTTTCAAAAAAATAAAAGTACAGGGACTAGTTGTGTAATTTGTCCTAAAATTTTAGTCTGATATGATGAAATAACGGGCCACGTCAGATTGTTGTTACATCATTAACAACAGCTAACAACTTAGTGACCATTTTGTAATAAAATGATAACTTAAGTGACTAAAACATAACATGTCAAAACTAAGTGACTAAAACATAACATGTCAAAACTAAGTGACTAAAATGTAACCTAAGGCAAATAAAAGTGACTATTTTGATAGTTTACCCAAAACTATTTCATTCGTAACAATCAAATTGACAATAGATTCGTTGTTGCTAATAGTTTTGTTTCAACTTGAAACCTAACCGATGTAAAAATGGTGGAATAATTAGGAATAAAATGGAGCAAAAGAAGAAGGTGAAGAAAAAGTGGGAGGGGACAAAAATGTTTGAAAAAAAGAAGTGGAAGATGAGTGAATAAGAAGAGACAGCGGACATTTGTTAGAGAAGAAAAGGCCATCGTCTCGTTTCTTAAAGCATAAGCGGCATCTTCCACCACCTGCTTTTTCTCTCTTCCCTTGTCCTCCAATCCCAACCATTAATGAAATGCTTTTAGATCCTTCCCCTACAGTTTATACCACATTAAAAATTGTTATTCTCATTATTTCAAACCCACCACTAAATTAAATTTTAACTAACACTGATTTTCATAATTCCTTTTACTCACACTAGTCATTTTTTATTCTCTTCTTCTAAAAAGAAATATACATGAGTTAACGTTAAGCTTAATTAAGCGGAAAAATGGAAGCTGGTAAGAAAAAATAGGGTGAGAATCGTCCTAATAAATAAAAACAGATAATTGCAAATTGGAATGATGAAAAGAGAGAAAATTAGAGGTACATGCATTTTTAGTTAAAAATTATGTATTTTTCTAAAGTTTTATTTTATTTTCTTTTACTTTTCAACCCTACCAAGCAATGAATAGGAAGAAAATTATCTTTTCTTTCGAATTTTCCATTCTTCTTACCAAATCTTTCAATTTTCTATCATTTTAATTTTCTTTTTACTCTACCAAGGAAAGATTAAATATCCTGGATGTATGCAAATTGATTTTCTTTTGGTTATATAGGAAAGCAAAATTCAAATCATCCGATGGAATTTCAATCTATCCATTCTAATTGAAAAGGTTTTGTTTTAACAGTGCAAGTGGAGTAGGGCAAAACAAATTTTCTTTCTTAAAAAGGTGAGTATAAAATAGTTATGTTATTTTTTTTTACCTACTCTATTTTACCTCCACATTTTGAAACCACTATTCTTATCATTATATATTTAACTTTTAAAAGGATAAAAAATAGAATTATACATTATATAATAAATATTAAAATATTTAGCTGAGATATTCATAGATTAAGTACATTTTTTAACAATAAAATAAAAACATCTCTTCATATAAATTTATAACAATAAATATATGATATTTTAGAATAAGAAGAAAAATAAACGAACACGACTATACAATTCTTTTTGTCTCTTTCCTCATTTTTTTTCTTTCTTTATTTTCAATTTAAATATTTCTCTAGTTTATGAAATTTTTGAATTTTTGAAATTTAGCTTTTTGATTCAATTTCAAGAATTTAGACTATTTATGATTGGTTTAAAAATTAAAATTCAATTGGTAACATTTTTATTAAATTTTTATTGATTTTAAATATGTGACAGTTTAATATCAAAAAGTTTAATTTAAAATTTAAAGTTCAATAGATAGCACACATTAAAATATTAAAGAAGTTAAATAACAATGTTATCAATTAAATTTTATTTTTTAAATCAAATAAGTATGAGTATTTTTTAAATTAAAAGCAAGTAGATGGACTAAAGTCCAAAAATTCAAAAACTACAAGGATTGAAAAATCAATAAACCATTTTTTCTCTCTTTCCGTCTAACGAAGAAAACCTGAATTTCAGAAAGAAAAGGAAAACATGCAAACGTGGCAACATTTAAAAGCCCAACTTCTACAGTGCACTATGTATCTTGTTCTAATACATAGTTATAGATTATAGATGATGGAGAGAGATGGGACAGAGCAAGTTAGCAATATATCTGCCCTTAATCCCTTGAATTGCATCCTTTTTTCGATCAAAGTTTTTGGTTAGCTTTTAGACGCTAACCGCAACAATGAGGTTATTTTTAATTGTCTTTAAGACCACGCTATATGCGAGTCACCGCCAAGGTATAGTGCGCTTGGTATGCATGAGCATTGTTCAAGTTGGTTCTTGTAACGGGATTAGTTGAGAGTCAATTGGATTGATTTGACCCTCCCCATGACTAGTTAGACAGTAACGTAGATCTTGCTGGATTTTCTTTTACCTACCTCCGAATTTGGTAGGAAAAATTAGTGGATAATTTCAATAAGCATCGTCGTTTGTCAAAATCCACAAAAGGGAGATCGGGGGTATATAAATAGAGTGAAGTGGGGCCATTCTAGATGGTTTTTCTTTTTGCTCCACGTTCTGGTCCTTTTTTCTAACCTAAATGTTCTATTCTTCTTCGTTAAGCTAGAGCTAAGATTTTGTTTAATTAGTGGATGATTCAACTGCAACACCCCTAACCCATCTCCATTGTTGGATTAAGGTTACGAGATATTATGATAGTTAACAAGACCGATAATACAATGACACAATTCAAAGATTAATTTAAACAAAATAAATTAATAAACAATCACTATTCATAGAATACATTCAAAAATGAGACTTAAATTGAGCCTACGAAACCCTAAAATTAGTTTCGAAACAAGTATGGACTAATTTGAAACAAAACACAAAAATATGGTAAAAACTAAAAATAGAGGTCCTATGGTCATGTGTGTAACACCTCTAACCCACATCCGTCGCCGGAATAAGGTTTGGAGCATTACCAAAGCTTATTGTGTAATGACCCAAAATTCACAAGCACCGAAAAAGTACATTATCGGGCCTCCGTCTTAGTAAATTGAGTTCGAAAATAATTATTAGATATATTTATTAGACTAGTTGTGTGTTTAATTAGGTATTAATTGGGTGAATTTAGTTTAATTAAGAGAAATTAAGAAAAAATGACTAAATTGATCTAGGGGTAAAAGTTGAATTATAGATTAATAAAAAAGGATTAAAATGGCAATTAAGCCATTAATAAGAAATGAGACGGTAAAGTGATAAAAATCTTAGATTTTTATGCTTTATATATATTATTTTATTATATATTATATTATATTATATTATATTATATTGTATTATATTATATTATATTATATTGTATTATATTATATAAGTAAAAAAAAAGATGACAAATGTATGGTAAATATTGAAGACATGTGTAATAGTAATAATTACATGGGTACACTTGTAATAAAAATAAATATGTGCTTAATTAATAAGTAAAAGATTTTTTTAATATATTATTAGTTAAAATAAAAGATATAAAGTAAAAGAAAGAAAGAAACAAAGAAGAAAAGAAACAGAATAGCTAGAAAAGAAGCAGGGAAAGAGACGAAAACAGGGGAAGAAAAGGGGAAAGAAAAATAAAAGGGAAAACTAAGGATTTAAAGCTTCAAGTTAATTGGTAAGCTAAATTTAGCCCTTTCCTCTTCATTTTGATATTTTAAAAGCTTTAAAACAAAATTTTGTTGAAGTTAAGTGGAGGTTATGGAAGTTCATAGGTTTTTGAACATGATTCATTTTGAACAAGTTGTTAAATTAGGGGTTTAGTTGATAGAATTTTTAGTTAGAATAGATAAAAAGAATGATTTGTGAACTAAGTTGTAAGTTTTACATAATTGGGATTAAGTTATAAAAAGCCTTAAATTAGGGTTTATGTTGAATAAATGATGGAATTGAGGGTTTATTTGATAGAGTTTCTAGTTAGAGTTGATAAAAGGATTAAATTGTGAACTAAACTATAAGTTTTGAATTTTAGGGATTAAATTGAGGAAAATTCGAAATTAGTGAAAAATGCTGAAAAATTAGTAGATAAATTTGGATTTAGAAGGAATTTGAATAGAAATAGAGTGTGAATTAAGTTAGAAAAATAAGTAAGCTTAGTTAGAATTAAATTGGGAATAAGTAGGAATTGAATAAAAATTTTATTATTATTATTATTGTTAATATAATAATTATTATTATTATTTTAATGATTATAATTAAAAGTGAAAATAATTATTATTTTCGTAGCTAACAAGGAAAACGAGGCATCAGCATCTAAAGGAAAAGAAAAGATCGTTGAGGAGTAAACGCGTATTCCGGGTTTGTATTACTATAACTTAATTTATTTAATAAATGCTATATTGAAATTGTATTCATGAGACATTTAAAGGAAGGTAAGTATTAACATTTGAAATTAAGTAAGAATATGTGTATATTGAATTATATGTGAATTGAAATAATAGATGTTTTGTATTGATTGAATATTTGAAATTGTTGTGGAAATGAATTCGAAATAGGAAAAGTAAAATAATACCCTATTAATTTATCGGACTAGATTGGATACAAATGGCATGCCATAGGATTTGTGATGTGATGAGGAGATTTGTAGTTCGGTCGAGAAGATGACTATGTTATTAAATGCTTCGGTTTATCCGAAGAGGCATTAAATGCCTTATTGGTGTGTTTGGGAGGTTATGATATACTGGTGTGTTATGAAGGATTTAAATTATTTCGGGTGTGTTTAGGTTGGATATTTTGGTGTGTTTGGGTGGAATCCGCGTATCTGTCAGAGTCCGAGCCTTGTTAATAGGGTAAATAATTGAAATGGAAATTTGAAAATGAGATTAGTTGATTTGACACTATTGAAAAATATGAGAAAGAATGTATGATATAAATTATGAATTGATTTAGCATGTAAATATTTAAATATATAAATTTCAGATTTATGGAATGATATATGAATATTTATATTTAGTTTAAAGTGATTTTTTTAAAGACTATGGTCAATATTTGAAATTTTATTATTATTAAATAGTTTAATTTATAGTAATACCACTGAGTATAAAATACTCAGCGTACGGTTGTTTCCGTGCTCAG
This sequence comes from Gossypium hirsutum, assembly GCF_007990345.1. Classification (NCBI taxonomy): domain Eukaryota; kingdom Viridiplantae; phylum Streptophyta; class Magnoliopsida; order Malvales; family Malvaceae; genus Gossypium; species Gossypium hirsutum. The sequence goes on from NC_053437.1 coordinate 48,264,429, forward strand.
GTTGAAAAGGGGTTAGTGTCTCGGTTCAGCATCCAGGACAATCCCGACTCCGACATAAAGATTTTGGTGATGTTTTCTTCCTTTAAGAGAAAGTGGCATGTACATAGGATTTATAATAGTTATTTTGGCATGTTATATAGTTTTGTTGTAAAGTAAGATATTATGTGTTTTGATGATTATATTAGAAAAATGGTATAAGTTTTTTTTAGCATTGGTATCAAGTTGAAATGGCTTAGTTAGTTTTATGTGTTAATTAGAAATGATAATAGGATTTTATTTACTTAAGTTGTTATGTCTATATGTCAAGTAGGATTAAGTATATAAATGCCTTGGTTGAAATACTGAAATTGGGTTGGTTATGTTTGAAATTTTGCAGGGGGTTTAATGTAAAAATAAGTCGAAATGTTGCCGAAATTTAAAAAAAAATGAATGAAATCAATTAGTACAAATTTATAACAATTTATGAAGTATTTTAATATGTTGGTTATTTATTTAGAATTATTTGTAAATTGTTTGATATGTCCGGTAATGCCTCGTATCCCTGTTCCGGCGACGGTTTGGGGTTAGGGGTGTTACATATTGATAAAATAGACATAAATTTCAAACATTGATATCATATATTATTCAGGTCAAAAACCAATTAGATTTATACATACTGTCCCTTATTCGAGCCCTCGAGGCCTAAAATACACGTTAGAAACAAACCGGGGCTAATTCGGACACTCAGAGAATTTTTTGAAAAACATAAAAAATTTTAAAGCTGTAGGGTTCACACGGCCATGTGGTCAGGCCATGTCACTCACAATGTCAAGAAACACACCCATGTCTCAGGCCGTGTAGGTATTCAAAATAGGGACACACGACTGTGTCCTAGCCAGTGTCTGTACCCGTATAACTCTCTAACTTGGGTCACACGGCTAAGCCACATGCCCGTGTGCCAGACCGTGTGCCCTTTCGAAATGGCCTCGCACGCCCGTGTGCTGGCCATATGTCTCACACGACCTAGTCAAACGCCCATGTGTCTGGCCGTGTGGACTCAAAATGTACTTTAAACAACAAGTTTACCATTCACTGCAAGCTTGGACAATAAGCAACTCAAAAATCATTCGTTTAACCAATTCAAAACACGATCAAACACATCTAAATCAATCAAGACAAACATCCTAGGTGTCTAACCAATGTACCCTCGTAGGTACCATAATTATATCATCAATTCACATCAGTAAAACATCATTCAAATCCAATTTATAAACATGCCAAATTCAATCTATTTTGCCTAATTCATGAACACTTAAATATTAACTTACCATGCCATAATAAGGCTTCAAACACAAACACATATCTATATATATACTAACCAATATTAAACTTATAACTTTATTTACAATCAATCCACAAAATAACTATTAATTAGACACCCTAGGTACATGCCGACACAAAAGGATAAACATCACCATGTTTGAGATTGGGATCATTGTTGGATGCTAAATCGATGATCAAAAATGAGTACCTAATCTACGCACGGAAAACAAAACCGTACACTGAGTAAAACTTAGTGGTATTTCTATAATCTGATTATTTAAAGACAAAACAATATAATATACATAATTAAATGTTAAGCACAATTGAATATTTAAAACCACATTTATTTATACAATAGCATTAACCATTCAATACTCAAATCATGAATACATCATTTTATACCATACTCAATTTCCATCACTTGCTATATAATAGCTTTTCATAGTTTGATCCACATATCATTTAACAATAGCATTACTCATTTCATATCCAATTCATGAATACTTAATCCATGTATTTCATTTGCATATTTCAATTCACTGTCCCATTTGCATATTTCAATACTGAAATTGGGTTGGTTATGTTTGAAATTTTGCAGGGGGTTTAATGTAAAAATAAGTCGAAATGCTGCCGAAATTTTAAAAAAAATGAATGAAATCAATTAGTACAAATTTATAACAATTTATGAAGTATTTTAATATGTTGATTATTTATTTAGAATTATTTGTAAATTGTTTGATATGTCCGGTAATGTCTCGTAACCCTGTTCCGGTGACGGTTTGGGGTTAGGGGTGTTACATTTTGTGGTATCAGAGCTATCGGGTTTAGTCGATTCTCGGACTAAATCGGGCTCAGAATTGAGTTTAGATGTACATGCCACAATCGAGTCAAACTGAGTCGGGATTTTTGGATGCTGATATAATTATTTGTTTTGTTTTATAGTTAAAATGTCGAATGAACACGTGGAAGATGTAGATCAAGAAATGTATATCAGAGATAGAGAATTGGATGAAACAGAATCAGCTACACCGAGTTTAAATCCATTAGGTAACCAACCTAATATAGAACGGGAAAATGTTAGAGACAAAGATGACTCCCATTTACTGAGAATTATAGCTGATGCTTTGCAACGAGTAGCGGGAACTATACCTGCTACGATATCTACTCCTACTACTAGACGGGCCCCAATCAAAGAATTACGAAAATACGGTGCTACTGAATTTTTGGGTTTGAAGGGAATTGATCCATCCACTGCAGAGAATTGGATGGAATCAACTAAACGAGTTCTGCAGCAATTAGAATGTACCCCCCGAGAGAGCTTGATCTGTGCTATTTCTCTACTGCAAGGAGAAGCCTATTTGTGGTGGGAATCTGTAATACGACATCTGCCTACAGAACAGGTGACATGGGATTTATTTCAAAAAGAATTTCAGAAGAAATATGTTGGGGAGCTGTATTGAAGATAAGAGGCAGGAGTTTTTGATGTTGAAACAAGGTAACCTGTCTATTGTAGATTATGAACGTGAATTTTCCAGACTCAGCCGATATGCTTCTGAGTTTATACCGACAGGGGCTGATAGTTGTAAAAGGTTTCTTCGGGGTTTGAGAGATGAGATCAGGGTACAGCTGGTGTCACATCGAATTATAGAATTTGTAGATTTAGTAGAGAGAGCGAAGATGGTTGAGCAGGTGTTGGGATTGGATAAAAAGCCTGAGATAGCTAGAACGACTGGGAAACGAGCTGGCATTACTATTTCAAGTCCTCTACCGAAAAGATCCCGAGAATTCAGAGACAGTTGGAAGTCAAGTTTCAGATTAGATCGAGGAGATAAAAATCGAGGCAAACAGACTGCTGTTTCTATTGGTAGTGTAAAAGGACCTTCACGAAATATTGATATCCCCGACTGTGAACACTGTGGAAAGAAGCATTTGGGCGAATGTTGGAGGATAACTCGACGATGTTTTCGATGCGGGTCTACAGATCATCTCATCCGAGATTGTCAAAAAAATGAAGGTGCTTTACCTGCAGCATCTCAGAGATCAGTATCTACTGCTAGAGGCAGAGGGTCAGGTAGAGGTAGTTCACTCTCAAGGGGAGGAAATATTAGGAGGAGCAGTGATATAGCTACTCAACAGTCTGAAGTGAAAGTACCCGCCAGAGCTTATGTTGTCAGAACACGGGAAGAAGGTGACGCCCATGATGTAGTAACAGGTATATTCTTACTATATTCTGAACCTGTTTATGCTTTAATTGATCCCGGATCTTCACACTCTTATATAAATTCAAAACTGGTTGAACTGAGAAAGTTAAAATCTGAAATGTCTAGAATTTTAATAGAAGTGTCTAGCCCTTTGGGACAAACTGTGTCTGTAGATAGAGTATGTCGGAGATGCCCGTTGATGATACATGATAAAATGTTTTCCGTTGACTTGTTGATTATGCCATTTGGGGATTTTGATATAATACTGGGGATGGATTGGTTATCTGAATACGGGGTGATTTTAGATTGTTACAAAAAGAGGTTCGGTATTCAGACAGAGGATGGAGACAGAATTGAGGTGAATGGTGTGACACCTCTAAAGTGACCCTAGTCGGAAAGTGGTTTCGGGACCACCAAACCGAGTCATAAAGATAATTAACCGTCATAGTTGATGCTCATTATATGTACATATGCATGTGTGAAAATTTCATGTTTGAATTTTGTTAATGGTAAGTGAATTTTATCAAATAGGACTTATGTGAGAAAATTTGGAAATGTGCTAGGCAAATGTAAAGTGGCCTAATAATGCATGTTGTGAAATGATGGGTTTGCATGTCAAATTCCCCACCTTAGAGGAAGTGGCCGGCCATGAGGGTATGGGATACAAAGCATATGCATTTTGTATTAATATTATAATGACTACATGGTTTTATAATAGGAAATAAGTATTAAAAGAAAAACATATTAAAGACATTTTATGCTAATATGTGTGGGAAGAACAATAAAATATGAGGGGAGTGGGAGGAGAAACCAAAGTTGTTTCATCCTTGCTCCCCCATTTTGCCGAAACTAGAAGAAAAAAAAAGGCTTCATCCTCTTTGTTTTTCTTGACCGAAAAATCAAAGGAAGAAGAAAGAGCTCTCTTGCTTATGTTCGGTTTGGATGAGGATTAAGAAGAGGTAAGTACCTTGAAATTCTTGGAAAAATTTTGTATAAAGAAGGTGGTTAGTTCAAGTTCTAATCATTCCATGGCTTAAGTTTTGATTGTTAGGAGATTTAATAGTTGGCCAAGTAGTTTGAAGCTCTTAGCACATATATTTTTTCTTCTTCTTTCTTGAAGGTTGAAATTTGGGTTGTTATTAAGGAGGTGCCGAATGTGGTCCTTGAAGGGCCTTGAGGAACAATATATGTGGCTTGGGTTATAACATTCGGCCATGGTAGTTTGAGGATTAAGGATTTTATTTCTTGTTAAAATTGGATGAGTCTTAGTGTGTGAAGTGTTTGAACTAACTAAGGATCAAATAGATGCATGGGTACAAAGTAGGAAGAATCGGCTACTATGGTTGACACTAATGCCGAATGTAAAAATGTTATATTAAATAATGTATGTGATTTGAGTTAATGATATGAAAAAGAATATTTAGATGTATTATAATTGATTAAGTAATAAATCAAAAGTTGCTAAAATTGCCATTTCTTTAGCCGAATATGTGCTTGATCAATGAAGAATTTGTTGAAGAATATAGGTGAACTTGGTAAGAGTATTCGGCTTAGTGTATAAATGATATAAAGATTTTTGAAATTTATTTTGGTTAGATGTATGTATGATTAAGTATATTCGGCAATATACTTAAAGTGAGTACATGATATTATTGAGCTTAATTATATGGATATGTGTATATGTGGTAATATAATGACATTTTGGGTTGAAAATTTAATGATATGTGATTGCCGAACGTGATAAATAAATTTATATTATTGGTTTAAATATTGAATACTCCTATTTGTATTCTCTAAGCTCAAGAGCAAAGGGGAACTAAATCCGATAAAGGGAAGGAAAAAGTGGTCGAATAGCCATCGGAATCGTTCGACAACATCCGAGGTAAGTTTTAAGTGTTTAAACGTTGAGTAAATTCAATTATAATAGGACATAATGAGTTGATTTAATAAGATAAGATGTGGCCATGATATGTTCTAAGCTCAAATGGTAAGTTCGTAAGTGTTTGAGCTTGGGAATTTAAGGATAATTTGAAATAGTCTGTTTCGGACAGCAGCAGTAACGTGACTTTAGAAAATCACCATAAATTCATGGACTTGAATTAGAGGCTGAATGAGACATGAAATTAAAGCTTAATGAGTCTAGTTTCTTATAAAAGAAACTACGTAAGCAAAGGAATTTCCGATAATTAGATACTTAAAGTTGTGTGAGACAGCGCAGAATGACACTGTAATCCGCTATTCTGTTTTTAGAAAATCATTATAAATTGTACAAAAATGGTTATAAGATAAAATTTATATGCTTAGACTCCTTAATGAGTCTAGTTTCAAATGAAATCAAATACAACACATTTTGAATTCTGTAAAATGAGAAATTTGATTCGTAGCGAAGAGTGGTCAGATTAGTCAAACAGTGAAACAGGGGAAACTTTAAGAAAAATCTGGTATTGATTGGCCAAACCTAAAATTCTGGAAATTTTATGGATGGAAGATATACGAGTCTATATTAAGGAAAAATTAACGGAAAGTGATTTGGAGCTTTGTAGCTCCAGTTATAAATAATTTAGTGACTATTGCTCAGGAAAAATAGCTTGTGCTGAATTTGAGATTATGTTGTGAACCTTGATAAACTTGTTTTAGTTGCTAATAAGCTATTGATTAAGCCCATACTTGAATTCTAAATCGTGGTATTGTAAGTTTATGAGTATTCGAATATGAAATGATAGTAAGGCCTAATGGCCGATGTGATGAATGTGAAAGTGTATATATATGTGATAGGGCCTAATGGCCGATGTGATGAATGTGAAAGTGTATATGTGTGATAGGGCCTAATGGCCGATGTGATGAATGTGAAAGTGTATATACGTGATAAGGCCTAATGGCCGATGTGATGAATGTGAAAGTGTATATACGTGATAGGGCCTAATAGCCGATGTGATGAATGTGAAAGTGTATATGTGTGATAAGGCCTAATAGCCGACGTGATGAATGTGAAAGTGTATGTGTGTGATAAGGCCTAATAGCCGATGTGATGAATGTGAAAGTGTATATATGTGATAAGGCCTAATGGCCGATGTGATGAATGTGAAAGTGTATATATGTGACAAGGCCGAGTGGCCAACGTAATGGATGTGGAAGTGCATAAATGTGATAAGTCCCGAAAGGCATTTGTGTCAGTACTATATCCGGGTTAAAACCCCGCAGGCTTTATGCGAGAATATTATCACTGATTAATGTCCTTAAGCTTCGTGCTTGTACTATATCCGAGCTCTAAAGACCCGATGACTACGTGTGGGGATTTTGTCCGGGTAAGACCCGATAACTTCGTGTGGAGATTATGTCCGGGTAAGACTTCGTAATAAGAATTGCTTATAAATATATTCAATGCGAAAGGTTAAACAGGTATGTACTTCAAGTTTATATGTGAGCTTGATTTGCACTAAATCATAAGGTAGTTATGTGATGCATACGAAAGCAATCTATGAGACTATTCCTGTGATTATGTGACATCGGATCAGTGTGAGAGGTGATGTGAAATCATACGATATATCTAAGTCACATGAGCTCACTTTTATGTGAAAGTTTATCTGCCTATTGTATATGATGAGATGTGCAGATTCGGTAAAGGGATGGTATGCCCGAAGGAAGAGTGAAATAAAAATACGAACAACTATGTTATAATTTGATTGTTATCTGGTGACACTGCTTAAAACTTACTAAGCATTGTAATGCTTACTCCGTTTACTCTGTTTCCTCTGTTTTATAGATCTCATTGCGAAGCTACAGGCTCGGGGATCGTCAGCAACTAGTCACACTATCACTATCCACTGTTTGGTACTGCTATGTTTCGGATTGTCTTATGGCATGTATAAGATAGACTAGTGGCGGAAGAATATTTTGGTTAATGTATATAGCCATGCGAAAATGGCTTATATATGTTTAAGCATAATGTTATAATCATTTGGTATGGAATTGGTTAATCGCTATCATGATTTGTGCTATTTATGCTAAAAGGGCTAGTTGAATCATGGAAACTATGAAATAGGTAAAGTCTACCTTAAAGGCAGATGCTGGCAGCAGCAGTGATGTAGATTTGGAAAATCACTAAAAATAGTAGGATTGGAATTAAATAGTGAATAAATTATGTAAACGAACCTTGATGAATCTATTTTCATAGAAAAGTAACGAAATGATCATATGGACAGTATGCTAAGAGATATTAAGGTTCTCGTGAGAAGGGGCCAGAACGGTTTCTGGATTCCCTATTCCGACTTTGGAAATTCATTATAAATTAACCAGAGATAATTAGGAGTCATACCATATATGTATGGATTCCTCTCTGAGTCTAGTTTCTATAGAAACAAACGACATCAGTATTGAAGCCCTGTGAAGGGAGATATCCAAGTCGTAATGCACAAAGGTCAGTGTAGTCGATCCCTGTAACATGGGAGACTTTGACTAATAAACTGTACTAATTGGCCTAACCAAAAATTCTAGAAAAACATATGTAGATGGGCATATGAGTCTAGTTTCAGGGAAAAATTACGAAACTGATTTTCAAGTTGTGAAACTCAAGATATGATTTTTAAAGCGATTAGTAGCAGATTGGAAGTGTCTGGGAAATTTTTTTTATAAGTGGTTAAAGTCTGCAACACCTCGTGTTCGACTCCGGTGACGGTCTCGGGTTCGGGGTGTTACATTTGATTGGTATCAGAGCTACGGTTTAGTCAATTCTAGGACTAACGTAGCACGCGTGAGTCTATTTATACATGCCATAAAGTGATAAAATGATAGTGTGATGATTTTTGGCTATTAAAATGTGTTTGCTGTATTGCAATGAATCTTGATCCCGATCGAGCTGTAGCAAGCTTCTGACTATGAGAATTTGCGATATAACTTCACTTAGATATGCCTAAATATTAAGTTGATCAGGTATGTATCATGTACTCGTATTTGAATTTCGGTTTGGATTGAATTATAAGGGTATAAGTGATGCAATTTTGAAAGAGTGTTATGACTATAAATGTGATTTTTGTATGTGGCTATGGAACTGGAAGTTGAATGGTCGATAAGCGTCTTTTGTTTGTATTCGAGTAATGTAAATGATATACTAAGGTGTATTGCTATATGTGTATATGTATGTAGAGACGAAATTGTCGAATGTAAAAAGGCAGTGAAGCGTATAGAGTGGTTGGTTTTCAGCACTAAGTGTGCGAGCAATAAGTGTTCACGGTTGTGAGATTGGCACTAAGTGTGCAGGCAATAAGTGTTCACGGTTGTGAGATTGGCACTAAGTGTGCGAGCTTGAAATGCATGGCACTAAGTGTGCGAGTTTAAAGTACATGGAACTAAGTGTGCGTGGTTGATTATTAAGCACTATGTGTGCGAACCCACTATATATATATTCTCTATCAATTATTTATATTAAGGGTGCGACCTTACCGAGTCGATTTCGGACAGCGGAAAGGGGTAAGTTCTTGAGTAATAGAGCTTAAATTATGATTTGATTAGATCATGTTTTAAGCAAATCAAAATCATGCTCTTTGTGTGTGGCTATTGAGCCGAAATTGCAAGAATGATAAGTGTCTTGTGTTTGAGTTTTGCTAACGAAAATGAAATACGAATGTGCCATGATTTGTTGTTAAATGTGCATGGTTGTTTGAATGATGTCCGGGCTAAGTCCCGAAGAGCATTCATGCTAGTGATGTATCCGGGCTAAGTCCCGAGGAGCATTCATGCTAGTGATGTATCCGGGCTAAGTTCCGAAGAGCATTCGTGCTAGTGATATATCCGTGCTAAACCCCGAAGAGCATTCGTGCTGGTGTTATGTCTGGGCTAGGTCCCGAAGAGCAATCATGCTGGTGACGTGTATTCGGGCCTTCGTGCCTAGTAGGCTTCGTGCCGGTAATTTGAGCAAAGTTTAAGTATTCATTACTATACGAATTCAAATTTAAATGAGATGATATGTTTAAAAGTGTTCATACATGATGTTTATAGACTTGGTTAAGTCATTTCAATGTGTAATAACGAATGAATAAGAGCACTATGTGTGTGAATGATTAGAGGCACTGTGTGTGTGCGAATTCCTTTAACCGAGCACTATGAGTGCGAGATCGGTCAGTGGGCACTAAGTGTGTGAAGTGGAATTCATGTAAGACCTCGTTTGGGACGAAGGCATTGATTTGAGATAGTGTGTAAGACCATGTCTGGGACATGGCATCGGCTCGATATGTGAGAATATGTAAGACCATATCTAGGATATGTCATTGTAAGAGCTATATGTACTATTGCTGAATGGACACTATTTTGTTAATCTTGTTTAAGAAATTATTTTGATTAAGTTTCGACATTCGAAAGTTTGAAAGAATTTTTGATGAATGTTGATAATTTTTGATATACGAGTTATGTGCTAGAATAAATCTCATGCCAGTGTATTATATTAGGCTTTATGCCTATTCGACTGTATACAGGTAACGTTAACTATGATTGAATGTGCTAAATGAACTAAATGTTCAGGTACGTGGAAGTTGACTTTTCTTTTGGAAATGAGTTAAGTTGAATATTGAGATGTGATAAAGTTATAAAGGATAATTATTGGGATGTTTGAGTATATGTGTACTTTCGGTTAGGTTACAGCTTATTCATGAATGAAAATGTGGGTTACAAATATATGGGTTGATGATGTGAATTATACATGTTAATATGTGTTTGAAATGCATTTGTGAATTAAGTTAAGTGATTATTGCTTATGAAATCAAGAAAATGAGATATTTGTGTATACTTGTAGAAATGTTTATGTATTTGTTTTAAGATAAGAAAATGATTTTATAGACCGATGCGAAATCAATAATGAATTACAATTGCTATCAATGAGCTAATGTCTTTGTGGATGTAATTCAATAAGAGGACGTTATCCTAAACTATGCATCGGTAGAAATTTTCAGGGACGAAAATTTCTTAAGGGGGGAGAGTTGTGACACCCCTAAAGTGACCCTAGTCGGAAAGTGGTTTCGGGACCACCAAACCGAGTCATAAAGATAATTAACCGTCATAGTTGATGCTCATTATATGTACATATGCATGTGTGAAAATTTCATGTTTGAATTTTGTTAATGGTAAGTGAATTTTATCAAATAGGACTTATGTGAGAAAATTTGGAAATGTGCTAGGCAAATGTAAAGTGGCCTAATAATGCATGTTGTGAAATGATGGGTTTGCATGTCAAATTCCCCACCTTAGAGGAAGTGGCCGGCCATGAGGGTATGGGATACAAAGCATATGCATTTTGTATTAATATTATAATGACTACATGGTTTTATAATAGGAAATAAGTATTAAAAGAAAAACATATTAAAGACATTTTATGCTAATATGTGTGGGAAGAACAATAAAATATGAGGGGAGTGGGAGGAGAAACCAAAGTTGTTTCATCCTTGCTCCCCCATTTTGCCGAAACTAGAAGAAAAAAAAAAGGCTTCATCCTCTTTGTTTTTCTTGACCGAAAAATCAAAGGAAGAAGAAAGAGCTCTCTTGCTTATGTTCGGTTTGGATGAGGATTAAGAAGAGGTAAGTACCTTGAAATTCTTGGAAAAATTTTGTATAAAGAAGGTGGTTAGTTCAAGTTCTAATCATTCCATGGCTTAAGTTTTGATTGTTAGGAGATTTAATAGTTGGCCAAGTAGTTTGAAGCTCTTAGCACATATATTTTTTCTTCTTCTTTCTTGAAGGTTGAAATTTGGGTTGTTATTAAGGAGGTGCCGAATGTGGTCCTTGAAGGGCCTTGAGGAACAATATATGTGGCTTGGGTTATAACATTCGGCCATGGTAGTTTGAGGATTAAGGATTTTATTTCTTGTTAAAATTGGATGAGTCTTAGTGTGTGAAGTGTTTGAACTAACTAAGGATCAAATAGATGCATGGGTACAAAGTAGGAAGAATCGGCTACTATGGTTGACACTAATGCCGAATGTAAAAATGTTATATTAAATAATGTATGTGATTTGAGTTAATGATATGAAAAAGAATATTTAGATGTATTATAATTGATTAAGTAATAAATCAAAAGTTGCTAAAATTGCCATTTCTTTAGCCGAATATGTGTTTGATCAATGAAGAATTTGTTGAAGAATATAGGTGAACTTGGTAAGAGTATTCGGCTTAGTGTATAAATGATATAAAGATTTTTGAAATTTATTTTGGTTAGATGTATGTATGATTAAGTATATTCGGCAATATACTTAAAGTGAGTACATGATATTATTGAGCTTAATTATATGGATATGTGTATATGTGGTCATATAATGACATTTTGGGTTGAAAATTTAATGATATGTGATTGCCGAACGTGATAAATAAATTTATATTATTGGTTTAAATATTGAATACTCCTATTTGTATTCTCTAAGCTCAAGAGCAAAGGGGAACTAAATCCGATAAAGGGAAGGAAAAAGTGGTCGAATAGCCATCGGAATCGTTCGACAACATCCGAGGTAAGTTTTAAGTGTTTAAACGTTGAGTAAATTCAATTATAATAGGACATGATGAGTTGATTTAATAAGATAAGATGTGGCCATGATATGTTCTAAGCTCAAATGGTAAGTTCGTAAGTGTTTGAGCTTGGGAATTTAAGGGTAATTTGAAATAGTCTGCTTCGGACAGCAGCAGTAACGTAACTTTAGAAAATCACCATAAATTCATGGACTTGAATTAGAGGCTGAATGAGACATGAAATTAAAGAGTAATGAGTCTAGTTTCTTATAAAAGAAACTATGTAAGCAAAGGAATTTCCGATAATGAGATACTTAAAGTTGTGTGAGACAGCGCAGAATGACACTGTAATCCGCTGTTCTGTTTTTAGAAAATCATTATAAATTGTAAAAAAATGGTTATAAGATAAAATTTATATTCTTAGACTCCTTAATGAGTCTAGTTTCAAATGAAATCAAATACAACATATTTTGAATTCTGTAAAATGAGAAATTTGATTCGTAGCGAAGAGTGGTCAGATTAGTCAAACAGTGAAACAGGGGAAAATTTAAGAAAAATCTGGTATTGATTGGCCAAACCTAAAATTCTGGAAATTTTATGGATGGAAGATATACGAGTCTTTATTCAGGAAAAATTAACGGAAAGTGATTTGGAGCTTTGTAGCTCCAGTTATAAATAATTTAGTGACTATTGCTCAGGAAAAACAGCTTGTGCTGAATTTGAGATTATGTTGTGAACCTTGATAAACTTGTTTTAGTTGCTCATAAGCTATTGATTAAACCCATACTTGAATTCTAAATCGTGGTATTGTAAGTTTATGAGTATTCGAATATGAAATGATAGTAAGGCCTAATGGCCGATGTGATGAATGTGAAAGTGTATATGTGTGATAGGGCCTAATGGCCGATGTGATGAATGTGAAAGTGTATATACGTGATAAGGCCTAATGGCCGATGTGATGAATGTGAAAGTGTATATACGTGATAGGGCCTAATAGCCGATGTGATGAATGTGAAAGTGTATATGTGTGATAAGGCCTAATAGCCGACGTGATGAATGTGAAAGTGTATGTGTGTGATAAGGCCTAATAGCCGACGTGATGAATGTGAAAGTGTATGTGTGTGATAAGGCCTAATAGCCGATGTGATGAATGTGAAAGTGTATATATGTGATAAGGCCTAATGGCCGATGTGATGAATGTGAAAGTGTATATATGTGACAAGGCCGAGTGGCCAACGTAATGGATATGGAAGTGCATAAATGTGATAAGTCCCGAAAGGCATTTGTGTCAGTACTATATCCGGGTTAAAACCCTGCAGGCTTTATGCGAGAATATTATCACTGATTAATGTCCTTAAGCTTCGTGCTTGTACTATATCCGAGCTCTAAAGACCCGATGACTACGTGTGGGGATTTTGTCCGGGTAAGACCCGATAACTTCGTGTGGAGATTATGTCCGGGTAAGACTTCGTAATAAGAATTGCTTATAAATATATTCAATGCGAAAGGTTAAACAGGTATGTACTTCAAGTTTATATGTGAGCTTGATTTGCACTAAATCATAAGGTAGTTATGTGATGCATACGAAAGCAATCTATGAGACTATTCCTGTGATTATGTGACATCGGATCAGTGTGAGAGGTGATGTGAAATCATACGATATATCTAAGTCACATGAGCTCACTTTTATGTGAAAGTTTATCTGCCTATTGTATATGATGAGATGTGCAGATTCGGTAAAGGGATGGTATGCCCGAAGGAAGAGTGAAATAAAAATACGAACAACTATGTTATAATTTGATTGTTATCTGTTGACACTGCTTAAAACTTACTAAGCATTGTAATGCTTACTCCGTTTACTCTGTTTCCTCTGTTTTATAGATCTCATTGCGAAGCTACAGGCTCGGGGATCGTCAGCAACTAGTCACACTATCACTATCCACTGTTTGGTACTGCTATGTTTCGGATTGTCTTATGGCATGTATAAGATAGACTAGTGGCGGAAGAATATTTTGGTTAATGTATATAACCATGCGAAAATGGCTTATATATGTTTGAGCATAATGTTATAATCATTTGGTATGGAATTGGTTAATCGCTATCATGATTTGTGCTATTTATGCTAAAAGGGCTAGTTGAATCATGGAAACTATGAAATAGGTAAAGTCTACCTTAAAGGGAGATGCTGGCAGCAGCAGTGATGTAGATTTGGAAAATCACTAAAAATAGTAGGATTGGAATTAAATAGTGAATAAATTATGTAAACGAATCTTGATGAATCTATTTTCATAGAAAAGTAACGAAATGATCATATGGACAGTATGTTAAGATATATTCAGGTTCTCGTGAGAAGGGGCCAGAACGGTTTCTAGATTCCCTGTTCCGACTTTGGAAATTCATTATAAATTAACCAGAGATAATTAGGAGTCATACCATATATGTATGGATTCCTCTCTGAGTCTAGTTTCTATAGAAACAAACGGCATCAGTATTGAAGCCCTGTGCAGGGAGATATCCAAGTCGTAATGCACAAAGGTCAGTGTAGTCGATCCCTGTAACATGGGAGACTTTGACTAATAAACTGTACTAATTGGCCTGACCAAAAATTCTAGAAACAAATATGTAGATGGGCATATGAGTCTAGTTTCAGGGAAAAATTACGAAACTGATTTTCAAGTTGTGAAACTCAAGATATGATTTTTAAAGCGACTAGTACGCAGATTGGCAGTGTCTGGGAAATTTTTTTTTATTTATAAGTGGTTAAAGTCTGCTAACACCTCGTGTTCGACTCCGATGACGGTCTCGGGTTCGGGGTGTTACAAATGGTATTCGTACTAGTCGATCGACACGTATTATTTCAGCAATCAAGGCTAGTAAATTGCTTCGACAGGGTTGTACAGCATATCTAGCTTATGTTATTAATTCTGATTTGGTGGGTAGTCAGTGTAGTTAGATCAGAACTGTATGTGAGTTTCCAGATGTATTTCCTGAAGAACTACCGGGCTTACCACCTGACAGAGAGGTTGAATTTGCTATAGAAGTGTACCCGAGTACAGCACCAATCTCTATACCTCTGTACCGAATGTCGCCCACTGAATTAAAAGAGTTGAAGGTGCAGTTGCAGGACTTGCTAGATCGTGGATTTATTAGACCGAGTATTTCACCTTGGGGAGCTCCGGTATTGTTTGTTAAAAAGAAAGATGGATCAATGCGGCTTTGTATTGATTATCGGCAGTTGAACAAAGTCACAATCAAGAACCGGTATCTGTTGCCTCGTATAGATGATTTATTTGATCAGCTAAAAGGAGCTTCGGTATTTTCGAAGATTGATTTGCGGTCCGGGTATTATCAGTTGAAAGTAAAAGAAAGTGATGTGCCGAAGACAGCTTTTCGTACAAGGTATGGTCATTATGAATTTTTGGTGATGCCGTTCGGATTGACAAATGCTCCAGCTACTTTCATGGATCTGATGAACCGTATTTTTCAGCCGTATTTAGATCAGTTTGTGGTGGTTTTCATTGATGATATATTAGTTTATTCGAAGTCAGAGTTTGAGCATGATCAGCATCTCAGAACTGTGTTACAGATTTTGCGAGAAAAACAGTTGTATGGAAAGCTCAGCAAATGTGAATTCTGGTTATCAGAGGTGGTATTTTTGGGACATGTAGTATCAGCAGATGGAATCAGAGTTGATTCGAAGAAGATTGAGGCAATTGTTCAATGGAAGGCACCAAAGAATGTATCAGAGGTACACAGTTTTCTTGGTTTGGCTGGGTATTACAGAAGATTTGTAAATGGGTTTTCGAAGATAGCTTTGCCGATGACCAAGTTACTACAGAAGAATGTTCCTTTTATCTGGGATGATCGGTGTCAGAGAAGTTTTGAGACATTGAAACAAATGTTGACAGAGGCACCGGTTTTAACTTTACCAGAATCGGGGAAAGATTTCATAGTGTACAGTGATGCTTCTTTGAATGGTTTGGGTTGTGTATTGATGCAAGATGGAAAAGTAATAGCTTATGCATCTCGACAGTTGAAGCCACATGAACGCAACTACCCGACACACGATTTGGAGTTAGCTGCTGTAATTTTCGCATTGAAGATTTGGAGGCATTATCTTTATGGTGAAAAATGTTACATATATACCGATCATAAAAGTCTCAAATACCTTCTGTCACAAAAGGAGTTGAATCTGAGACAGAGACGATGGATAGAACTTCTGAAAGATTATGATTGTGTTATAGATTATCATCCAGGAAAGGCAAATGTGGTAGCAGATGCATTGAGCAGGAAAGCAGCGGTTGAATTACGGGCAATGTTTGCTCGGCTTAGTATTAATGATGATGGAAGTTTGTTAGCTGAGTTAAGAGTCAAGCCAGTAATGTTTGATCAAATCAGAGCAGCACAGCTAAAAGATGAAAAGTTGATGAAGAAAAGAGAAATGGTACAGCTTGGTACGGTGGAAAATTTTAGTATTGACGAGCATGATTGTTTGAGATTTCGGAATCGAATTTGCGTTCCAACTACTTCTGAGATTAAAGAGTTGATTCTTCGAGAAGCACATAATAGTATTTTTGCTTTGCACCCAGGTGGAACGAAGATGTATCGTGACCTACGAGAACTGTATTGGTGGCCAGGGATGAAGAAAGATGTAGTCGAGTATGTTGGTAAATGCCTGACTTGTCAACGGGTAAAAGTAGAACATCAGGTACCGACAGGTTTACTTCAGCCTATTAGTATCCCCGAGTGGAAATGGGATTGTATTACTATGGACTTTGTTACGGGATTACCGTTGTCAGCAAGCAAAAAGAATGCTATTTGGGTGATAGTTGATAGGCTTACCAAGTCTGCTCACTTTATAGCAGTCAGAATTGATTGGTCACTACAGAAGCTTGCCGAAGTTTATATCCGGGAAATTGTTAGATTACATGGTATTCCGGTATCGATAATCTCAGATCGGGACCCTCGGTTTACATCGAAATTTTGGAGGTAATTACATGATTCACTGGGAACTCGGCTCAATTTTAGTACTGCATTTCATCCACAAACTGACGGACAGTCCGAGCGGGTAATTCAGATTTTGGAAGATATGTTGAGAGCTTGTATTATCGACTTTACGTCAGGTTGGGAGCGATATTTTCCATTAGCAGAATTTGTTTATAATAATAGTTTCCAATCTAGTATTCAGATGGCTCCGTATGAAGCACTATATGGTCGAAGGTGTCGATCACCAGTATGTTGGACAGAATTAAAAGAAAGAAAAGTGATTGGGCCAGAATTGATTCAAGAGACAGAGGAAACAGTTAAAAAGATTAAAGATAGACTGAAAGCCGCATTCGACAGACAGAAATCTTACGCAGATTTGAAACGACGAGATATTGAATATTCCATTGGTGATAAGGTATTCCTCAAAGTTTCGCCATGGAAGAAAATTTTAAGATTTGGTCGGAAAGGAAAATTGAGTCCACGTTTTATTGGGTCGTATGAAATTGTGGAAAGAATCGGACCGGTTGCCTATCGATTGGCTTTACCTCCGGAATTACAAAGGATTCCTGATGTTTTTCATGTTTCGATGCTTCGGAGATATAGATCGGATCCTTCTCATGTTATTCCCACTGAAGACATTGAAATTCGATCTGATTTAACTTATGAAGAAAAGCCGGTTCAGATATTAGCACGAGAAGTGAAAGAATTAAGAAATAAACGGGTTCCTTTAGTAAAAGTCTTATGGAGAAGCCATAGAGTGGAAGAAGCGACTTGGGAACCAGAAGAGACGATGAGAGCACAATATCCTCATCTCTTCTCAGGTAAATTTCGAGGACGAAATTTATTAAGGGGGGAGAAATGTAATGACCCAAAATTCACAAGCACCGAAAAAGTACATTATCGGGCCTCCGTCTTAGTAAATTGAGTTCGAAAATAATTATTAGATATATTTATTAGACTAGTTGTGTGTTTAATTAGGTATTAATTGGGTGAATTTAGTTTAATTAAGAGAAATTAAGAAAAAAGGACTAAATTGATCTAGGGGTAAAAGTTGAATTATAGATTAATAAAAAAAGGATTAAAATGGCAATTAAGCCATTAATAAGAAATGAGACGGTAAAGTGATAAAAATCTTAGATTTTTATGCTTTATATATATTATTTTATTATATATTATATATTATATTATATTATATTGTATTATATTATATAAGTAAAAAAAAAGATGACAAATGTATGGTAAATATTGAAGACATGTGTAATAGTAATAATTACATGGGTACACTTGTAATAAAAATAAATATGTGCTTAATTAATAAGTAAAAGATTTTTTTAAATATATTATTAGTTAAAATAAAAGATATAAAGTAAAAGAAAGAAAGAAACAAAGAAGAAAAGAAACAGAATAGCTAGAAAAGAAGCAGGGAAAGAGACGAAAACAGGGGAAGAAAAGGGGAAAGAAAAATAAAAGGGAAAACTAAGGATTTAAAGCTTCAAGTTAATTGGTAAGCTAAATTTAGCCCTTTCCTCTTCATTTTGATATTTTAAAAGCTTTAAAACAAAATTTTGTTGAAGTTAAGTGGAGGTTATGGAAGTTCATAGGTTTTTGAACATGATTCATTTTGAACAAGTTGTTAAATTAGGGGTTTAGTTGATAGAATTTTTAGTTAGAATAGATAAAAAGAATGATTTGTGAACTAAGTTGTAAGTTTTACATAATTGGGATTAAGTTATAAAAAGCCTTAAATTAGGGTTTATGTTGAATAAATGATGGAATTGAGGGTTTATTTGATAGAGTTTCTAGTTAGAGTTGATAAAAGGATTAAATTGTGAACTAAACTATAAGTTTTGAATTTTAGGGATTAAATTGAGGAAAATTCGAAATTAGTGAAAAATGCTGAAAAATTAGTAGATAAATTTGGATTTAGAAGGAAGTTGAATAGAAATAGAGTGTGAATTAAGTTAGAAAAATAAGTAAGCTTAGTTAGAATTAAATTGGGAATAAGTAGGAATTGAATAAAAATTTTATTATTATTATTATTGTTAATATAATAATAATTATTATTATTTTAATGATTATAATTAAAAGTGAAAATAATTATTATTTTCGTAGCTAACAAGGAAAACGAGGCATCAGCATCTAAAGGAAAAGAAAAGATCGTTGAGGAGTAAACGCGTATTCCGGGTTTGTATTACTATAACTTAATCTATTTAATAAATGCTATATTGAAATTGTATTCATGAGACATTTAAAGGAAGGTAAGTATTAACATTTGAAATTAAGTAAGAATATGTGTATATTGAATTATATGTGAATTGAAATAATAGATGTTTTGTATTGATTGAATATTTGAAATTGTTGTGGAAATGAATTCGAAATAGGAAAAGTAAAATAATACCCTATTAATTTATCGGACTAGATATGATACAAATGGCATGCCATAGGATTTGTGATGTGATGAGGAGATTTGTAGTTCGGCCGAGAAGATGACTATGTTATTAAATGCTTCGGTTTATCCGAAGAGGCATTAAATGCCTTATTGGTGTGTTTGGGAGGTTATGATATACTGGTGTGTTATGAAGGATTTAAATTATTTCGGGTGTGTTTAGGTTGGATATTTTGGTGTGTTTGGGTGGAATCCGCGTATCTGTCAGAGTCCGAGCCTTGTTAATAGGGTAAATAATTGAAATGGAAATTTGAAAATGAGATTAGTTGATTTGACACTATTGAAAAATATGAGAAAGAATGTATGATATAAATTATGAATTGATTTAGTATGTAAATATTTAAATATATAAATTTCAGATTTATGGAATGATATATGAATATTTATATTTAGTTTAAAGTGATTTTTTTTAAAGACTATGGTCAATATTTGAAATTTTATTATTATTAAATAGTTTAATTTATAGTAATACCACTGAGTATAAAATACTCAGCGTACGGTTGTTTCCGTGCGCAGGTTGAAAAGGGGTTAGTGTCTCGGTTCAGCATCCAGGACAATCCCGACTCCGACATAAAGATTTTGGTGATGTTTTCTTCCTTTAAGAGAAAGTGGCATGTACATAGGATTTATAATAGTTATTTTGGCATGTTATATAGTTTTGTTGTAAAGTAAGATATTATGTGTTTTGATGATTATATTAGAAAAATGGTATAAGTTTTTTTTAGCATTGGTATCAAGTTGAAATGGCTTAGTTAGTTTTATGTGTTAATTAGAAATGATAATAGGATTTTATTTACTTAAGTTGTTATGTCTATATGTCAAGTAGGATTAAGTATATAAATGCCTTGGTTGAAATACTGAAATTGGGTTGGTTATGTTTGAAATTTTGCAGGGGGTTTAATGTAAAAATAAGTCGAAATGCTGCCGAAATTTTAAAAAAAAATGAATGAAATCAATTAGTACAAATTTATAACAATTTATGAAGTATTTTAATATGTTGGTTATTTATTTAGAATTATTTGTAAATTGTTTGATATGTCCGGTAATGCCTCGTAACCCTGTTCCGGCAACGGTTTGGGGTTAGGGGTGTTACATATTGATAAAATAGACATAAATTTCAAACATTGATATCATATATTATTCAGGTCAAAAACCAATTAGATTTATACATACTGTCCCTTATTCGAGCCCTCGAGGCCTAAAATACACGTTAGAAACAAACCGGGGCTAATTCGGACACTCAGAGAATTTTTTGAAAAACATAAAAAAAATTTCAAAGCTGTAGGGTTCACACGGCCATGTGGTCAGGCCATGTCACTCACAATGTCAAGAAACACACCCATGTCTCAGGCCGTGTAGGTATTCAAAATAGGGACACACGACTGTGTCCTAGCCAGTGTCTGTACCCGTATAACTCTCTAACTTGGGTCACACGGCTAAGCCACATGCCCGTGTGCCAGACCGTGTGCCCTTTCGAAATGGCCTCGCACGCCCGTGTGCTGGCCATATGTCTCACACGACCTAGTCAAACGCCCATGTGTCTGGCCGTGTGGACTCAAAATGTACTTTAAACAACAAGTTTACCATTCACTGCAAGCTTGGACAATAAGCAACTCAAAATCATTCGTTTAACCAATTCAAAACACGATCAAACACATCTAAATCAATCAAGAAAAACATCCTAGGTGTCTAACCAATGTACCCTCGTAGGTACCATAATTATATCATCAATTCACATCAGTAAAACATCATTCAATCCAATTTATAAACATGCCAAATTCAATCTATTTTGCCTAATTCATGAACACTTAAATATTAACTTACCATGCCATAATAAGGCTTCAAACACAAACACATATCTATATATATACTAACCAATATTAAACTTATAACTTCATTTACAATCAATCCACAAAATAACTATTAATTAGACACCCTAGGTACATGCCGACACAAAAGGATAAACATCACCATGTTTGAGATCGGGATCATTGTTGGATGCTAAATCGGTGATCAAAAGTGAGTACCTAATCTACGCACGGAAAACAAAACCGTACACTGAGTAAAACTCAGTGGTATTTCTATAATCCGATTATTTAAAGACAAAACAATATAATATACATAATTAAATGTTAAGCACAATTGAATATTTAAAACCACATTTATTTATACAATAGCATTAACCATTCAATACTCAAATCATGAATACATCATTTTATACCATACTCAATTTCCATCACTTGCTATATAATAGCTTTTCACAGTTTGATCCACATATCATTTAACAATAGCATTACTCATTTCATATCCAATTCATGAATACTTAATCCATGTATTTCATTTGCATATTTCAATTCACTGTCCCATTTTCAATTCACATACAGTATCAATCATAATACTGTTTTATTTATTTACACCTATTAACACAACTCAGACTCGGATGGATACATAGATCCAACCAAACACACCAGTTTGGCACCAAATTCCTCATCAGATAATTCAAAGTAGTAAATTGGCACCCAGTGTCTCATCGGTTAAACCGAAGTAAATTGGCACCCAGTGCCTCATCGAATAAATCCGAAGTAGTATATTGACACCTAGTGTCTCATCGACTCGAAGTCGAAGAAATTCCTGAACACTTCTAATCCTATGGCATGCCATCTATATCTGACTCAGCCTGATACAGTTAATAGGGTTTAATTTCACTTTCCAAAAACAATCAATCTCCAATATCAATTTTTCATATAATCACATATACATATGAATTCAATTCAATTCAAAAATCAATAGAATCATTATATATTTACCAATTCAATCCATTTCAATCAATTATCAAATATCAATTACTCACCTCAACACTTACCATATACAATAAATTGAATTATAACAATTAACAACTAAGTTCGGATTATAGAAATACAAACCGGAAATTTTGAGCTATTCCTCGTCGACTTTATCTTTCTCCTTTTCAGTCGAGGATTCTAGTACGACGTTAGCTATGGAATTAAAACAATTAAAATTCATCAATACAAAACAATTCAATTCATATTGAATATTTCTAATTTTTACTTAATATTTGCCTAAATTTCAATTTAGTCCTTAAACCGAGACTAACTTTATTTTTTCACAATTAATCCTATATTTTTATAAAAATTCCACTTTAAACTAAATTTAACTCCTTATTTTCACTTAAATCCCTAAAGTTTGACTTTTTTACAATTTAGTCCCTGTTACTCAAAATTTACAATTTATTCTACAATTTAATTCTTTTTCATTTCTAACTTAAAAATCTATCAATTTAATCCTTAATACTAAAATTATTCAATATTAACAACACTTAAAACTTAATAATTTCTAAAATTTTAGCATGGGTTGGATAATATTTAACACCGGGATTCCAAAAACATAAAAATTACAAGAAAAGGAACTAAATTGACTAATCAAATGAACTTGGAAACTTTGAAACCCTTAAGCCCTTGCGTCTATTTCTTTCTCCTTTTCTTTCTTTTTCTTTTCTTTCTTTCCTTTCTTTTTTCCTTTTGGCATAGCTTTCTTTTCTTTTCTTTATTTGTTTTAATATTATAATATATAATATATATACTTAATAATTAAGGAAATATAATTTAATATAATATATATTAAATTTACATACTTTTAACTTATGCCGCCTTAGTCAAAGAATAATGGCATAATTGCTTCTTTAGTCTCTTTAATTATTCTTTAATCTATGATTCAACTTTCACCCTATATGCAATTTAGTCCTTATACCTAATTACTCTTAATTCATGCAAATTCATTTAACCAAAACCTAATTAATTACACAAATAAATTCGTAAATATTTTTAATAAATATTTACGAGTCCCATTTATAAAAATAGAGTCCCGAAAATGCACTTTCTGACACTCGTGACTATCTGGTCGTTACAGTGTGA
The DNA here is from genome assembly GCF_007990345.1 of Gossypium hirsutum. NCBI lineage: Eukaryota > Viridiplantae > Streptophyta > Magnoliopsida > Malvales > Malvaceae > Gossypium > Gossypium hirsutum. Next base: position 48,287,780 of record NC_053437.1, read on the forward strand.
CTAAGCTGTGTGATAGAGCCCAAATCGTGTGGCTCAAAAACATGGTCGTGTGGCCAAATAGTGTAACAACCCGAGTCCGTGTAACTTAGGGTCACACGACAGTGTCATGCAACCGTGTGGGACACATAGCCATGTGGCAGACCGTGTGTGCCCAAAATACCTTCAAACACAAGCCAATTCACCTACAATTTCTTAGACAACAAGCCATACATTTACCATCACATTAACCTATTCCAAGTGTACCAAAACATGCCAAAATATGCCAATTCACATTCAATCTATGTGCTTAACCAGTATCTCCTCATTGGCACCACATTTCAATATAAACAACAACCTTCTAAAACAAGACACCTTATTCAATCATCTAATAATTTCCAATTAACATATGCTATAATCAACCATTTATACCAAGTCTTCTAATGTCAATTTATCACCAATTGAATTTCACCAATTAACCTATCATGTATGTACCAATTCAACAAACCAAAAATGCATTAAGTTTCAAGCACACCTATGCCATCAAATACATAACCAACCAAAATATCATTAAGGATTTAGATCAATACACATATTTAATAATTCAAAAGGCACAAAACATGACCAAATGATCACCGACATGCATAAACCAAAACCCTATTTACATGCCACTTATAGCCGACTAAAATAAACGTATAGCTACCGAAAGAGTTGTTTGATACTGTGATCTCCAAAAACAATCCAATCGACAGCTCGTATCCAACGATCTACAAAGAAGAAAAACTAAATAGAATAAGCTTACGTAAAGCTTAGTAAGTCTGTATTAAACTTAAACTTTGACTTACCGTAAATGTTGTAACTAAAACATTTAGCAATTAATTTCATAAACAAGGTCATGAGTTCATTTATTTCCAATACACACCATAAATCTCACAAGGTTTGTGAGTTCACATATATGAAGCATATAACTTTACCATGTCATAAACATTACAATACATTTAAAACTCAATTCAATCATTACCTAATTATTTAACAACTCACATTTTATTTCAAATATCTATATCCAATGTTTCATTTTATATATCTATTTCCATATAACTGATTCATATAATCATTTCATATATCTATTTCCATATAACTGATTCATATAATCATTTCATATATCTACTTCTATATAAATGATTCGTATAACCATCTTATATATCTATTTCCATATAACTGATTCATATAACTATTTCATATATTCATTATTCACCCATGAACCATAATTAAATAGCGTTGGTTACACGAGAACAATTCTCACACAAGTTGTAACTATAAATGCTCACACAAGCTATAAAATGGGTCTGCTCAAACGAGCTGTAGAGAATCCAAAACAAGTGCAGGACCTCAGCCATCGTTAGGACATCCAAGACCAACACCCAAAACGGTACGGGTCACGTTACATATCCATATCATTTAATTATATATATACACATTGCTTCATCATAAGAACTCATCTATATAGTTTTCCATTTTCAATCATAACCCTAACTTTATTAACAATGCAACTTAATTCCATTTCAACAATTACCATTTATCAAGAAAACAAACTCAACCACAACATACATAGATAATTATTAAATAAAAAATATAACAACCAATTAATTTAATCAATTTATGAACTTACCAAAACACAGTAGCTACCGATACTTCGACGATGATTACTCGCTGACTTTTTTTTCCTTTCTCGCGATTATTAACCGATTGATCAGTTTCTTGATCTAAATATAATAATTTAATTCAATTATCTAATTTAAATACTTTAATGTACTTAAATTATTTTAATTAACCCTTTAATGATATTTTACACTATAACTTTGAACTTTTACCTTTTATTCAATTTAGTTCCTAAACCTTGAAACTTTTAAATCTATCACATTTTAACCAAATCAATGCTAGCTAAATTTTATATAATCTCTATACAGCCCATATTTATCAATATTTCACAAGAATTCATGTAACTTTACTATTTTAACAATTTAGTCCTTAAACTTTAAAACCAACCAAAACCATTTTACAAAATAGTCTTATTTAAGTACCAAGCTTAATAATCTATCATCAAACATTAAAAAAATCACAAATTCATCAATGGCATAAATCAAAACATTTAATAGTTTTACAAATTAGTCTCTAGGTTAGCTAGATTAAGCTACAACGATTTCAAAAACATAAAAATCATTAAAAACAGACTTTAATTTTGTACAATGCAAGAGAAAATGGCTTAGCCGAACCTTGTTGTTTCGGTGGAAGGAAGATAGAAAAGAAGAAGATGATAATTTTTGTATGCTTTTCCATTGTTATTTGTTTTTACTTTAACTTAATTAACATAATGCAAACATTAGTTTATTCCATAATTCATCACTAATCGTCCAACATCAATAATTATGGCATATTTTCCATTTAAAACCATCAAATTATTCATTTATACCCATTTAGTCTATATAAACTAATAGTGATTAACTTTTGCAGCTTTTACAAGTTAGTATTTTTTTACTTAAATAACTATCTAAACGTTAAAATTTTCCAACCGAATTTCAATACATTATATAGTAACTTCGTAAATATTTAATAAATTATTTACGAGCTCGATTTGTTGAAATGAAGTCCCAAACCTCATTTTCCAAAATCACTTGACTAAACCACTTGAACTTAACTATTCATTCAATTAACAAAATTTATCAAATCAAAATTTAATATAATATTATATTTGATTCATAAATATTAAATAATAATATTTATGAACTCACCTATTGGATTTGTGGTCTCGAAACCACTATTTTTTACACCACTAAAAATGAGTTGGTACATCAACCTTCTGGTAAGTCTAATAGCTCTATATGTTATAATTGTTGAAGAGTAAGGATGTAATATCAGTAGGGTGTGAAAGAAATGCCCTAAATGTGGTTCACTTGTAGTTGAAATGTTAGTAAACTATCTATAAATGGGGATTTTAATGGAAATTCCATGATCTTGTAAGCAGTTGCTGTTGTTAGATCGAGAGGGACGATCGAAACAGAAGCTCCAGGCTGAGGTAAAGATAGGTCTTTTGTGAGTCTCTAGACTTGACTCCTGTGTGTTATTTTATGATTATTCTTTGTATGATTGATGTTCCTGTAGTTGTGCTTGAGGAGAGGTTGTATGTATGTGTGTGTGTATTTTCTATGAAGCATCTATAAGTATGTAAATGAAGTGTATAATGTGCCACATGAATATGACGATGTGTGGTAAGCATGCATAAGAAATTATGTGTTGGAAAGTATGACTCTATTATTGATATGAGTGAAATCTATGTATATGTGTTCATTACGTTAATTGAATGGTGCAAGATAAAATATAGTTGGTGATAAAGGGGTTCAGGCAGAGTGTCAGAAAAAAATATGTGATATGATCATTGATCTCGCAATGGTGCTTTGATGATATTTGATGGGACAGTAAAAACAAGAAAAAGGCAAAATTGCAAATATGTGGAAAGACCATGGCCATGGCACATTCTGGAAATGGCGGATGAGCTGTATATGTCTACTAGGGTTTCTGCGTGTCTCAGGGCCGATGATGGGTAAACCTCAGGCTATACTGAGTTTAGGCAAATTCATATTGTACATGACAGTTTTATGTGGTGCCTTGGTGGCAAACCAAACAAAGCCTTTGTGGCAAGTTATCTGAAAGGCCTATGCGGCATATTATCTGGAAATCCTTTGTGGCGAGTTATCTGAAAGGCCTATGTGGCATATTATTTGGAAAACCTTTGTGGCAAGTTACCTAAAAGACCAATGTGGCATATTATTTGAAAAGCCTTAGTCGCGAAGTTATCTAGAAAGCCTTTGCGGCAAGTCATTTGGAAAACTTGTATGGCGAATTTTTTAACGCCTAAGTGGTCTGTTGTTAGTTTGCCTTTGAGGCATTTTCTGAAAGCCAGGATAGAGAGTGGGCATATCTACAATTATGGGTGGTGTAAGTGTCTGCCAAACCTAGAAGTTTGCACATTATGTGTCAAAGTCAGCTGAGTTTCTGTTGGATGATCTAAAATATTACATTCTTCAAACCAAGTTCATTGCCTGGATCGATTTGAAGATGCAGTGTGACTAGAGTACTGACAGTCTATTAGAGCCAATATAAGAATCTACTAAGAATAGTATCCGTATGTGTATCATTATGAGGAATGTATCCAAATTCTATCTTCAAAAAGATATTGAATTAGGATCTGCAATAAGCTGTGAAATTTGGGATCTATTAATCGAGCAGAATGTGCATAAAACGGTCAAGTGCAGAGACTGACGTATAGTTATTTACCAAGAATCAGAAAACTATCCGCCAAAGCCTGAAATGAAGTCCAGAATCTTCAAGTCGAGGAATCAAACAACAATGTTTAAAGGTAATATTGGTTGAGATTCACTAAGTTCTTTGTTGGAATTGAACCAGTTAACCAGAAGGGTCCAAGCCAATAATGCACCAGAGTTACAGTTCAAAGAGCGATATTATGCATACAGAGGGGTATTTTTGGACATATGGTGAATAGTATGTGTTAACAAATATTTAAGTTGTAATATCTTATTCTGCTTTTGAGAATATGTTGTAATTAATAATGTTTCCTTCAAAATCTTTTCACTTGGATAATAAAATAAATAAATAAGGAGCATGTTCAGTATGGATTCCATCAGTTGTAAAATTTTTATTAAGTATTGTGGCATCCTATATCCGAGTTCGGTAAATCGAGTTGGGTATAGGGTGTTATAAGTTCGGTAATTATCTTTTCTAGTAAGATAGATGGGCACATTAATAGGTTACCATTGTTGATGGAGGCAGCTGTTCCACTTGGGGCACATGCAGACAAGTAACTTAGAAAGCTTAGAACATCACTTTTGTGAATGATATTTTAGTGTTACCATTAAAAGGGTGTGGTACTATCCTAGGAATTCAGTGGTTGTTATCAGTTAGGTTTATTGTTTGGGATTTGCTTCCTTGACAATGCAATTCAATTATCAAGGAAGGTCTTGTATGCTTCAAAGAATCATGCCAAGGACCATTCAACTCTTAAGGGCTGCGCAATCTTCTAAATGCTTCTCTTTTTTAGGACAAGAGATTGGGTCATGTGCTATAGTAATTGGTACAACGGTGCAAACATCATTGTCAACATCTTCTATGACGATTCCTTAAGACTTGTAGCAATTATTGGAGGAATATGCTGACATATTTTATACTCCCAAAGGCCTTCCTCCTTTTCGTCTATAGGACCATAGAATTCCTTCAAGGATGAGAATTTAGTGGTCAAGATTAAACTTTATAGGTACCCTGATCGCCCACCCACATGTGCGTTAAAACTAACGATTTTATAAAAACAAATATTTTGAAGATTGAGTTTTTAACTACAACAATACAGTACCAGTTGCAATATTTATGTTGGGAAATGTGTCAATTGTAACATCCTACACCCGACCCAATCATCAGGTCTGGGCTACAAGATGTTACATTCATCGTCGGAGCGACTGCGATAAATTTTATTCAACTTACGAGATTTATATGAGCTTACAAAAGCTCCAAGGACAAATCTGAGTTTGAATAGGGACTAAACATCTATCATATGACACAAAATTCAATAAGAGCATTCACTTAAGAACAAACCAAACTAGATTCAACTAGGTACATGCCAAATTAGAATAAAAACAGAATATAAAAATGTTGACGAGTTCGAGATTATTGACTAGATGCTACAATCATAGTTTAAATATCTTGAATTATACCTTAACCTGTGCACGGAAAACAAACTGTATGTTGAGCAATGGGAATCAATAGTATTTCTATGATTTAAATAACAAAATTTCAAGTTAAGAAATTGTAACATCAAACTAGTATGCCATTCATATCAAGCTGAAAACCAATTCATTTAGCATTGCAATAGAAGTGGTCAATTCCATTTACATGTCAACACCTATCGTAAAGCCTTTTTAAAATTCAATATCAATCATGAGTCAAACATTTATATCTTTAACATTATAAAAAATTTTCACATACCAAAATCCAGCCTAGTAGTTTTGGATTAGTAGAATCGGGTTTTTTAACTGGAGGTTGAGTCAGATATCAGAAAATAAGGTCATAAAAGAGTAATTTAAGTATGTGAGTGTCATAATTCAATTTTTATTTTATTTTTTAGCTGAAAACAAAATTTAATTTTGAGGCCTAATTTGAATAAAATGGGTTTTAATTAATTTAAGACCTTTTCGGAAAAGGGAAGAATTAGGAGTGACCAAAAGGGCAAATTGCCCAATTTTTGTAAATTGGTTTTCAAATTTCAGCCATTCACGTCTTCCCCTCCCCTTTTGCCGTCATTCAAAAAAACAAATCCTCCTAATCCTAAATCTCCTATTTTCTCTCCAATTGACTTAACCTTTGTGATTTTCTCTTCTCCAAAGCACCAAAACAACCCCCAATTTCAAATGAAAGCTGTGTTTTCTTCCCTAAAATCTTCATTGTTCTTCTTGAGTTCAAATCTTGAATTAAAGTTGTAGATCATCATTTTCATCAAATCAAGGTAATATTTTGACTTTCTATGATTAAATAAAGAGTACTGTTAGTTCAAATTGAGTTTTAAATAATTATATTTAGATTCAATAATTTTTGGTTCAAAAATGGCAAATCTTGTAATATTCAGTAAACCCATGTTTTCAAAGTTTTTTTTGACTCATTTTTTATCTAATTAGAAGGTATTTTACTTCAATTGGATAGTTCATAATCGAATTTTCAAGAATCAAATGTTTTCCCCTCTTTCATGTTTTTGAAAGCTTGAATTTGCTAAAAATTTTAAAACCATGGATTTAGGTGAAATTAGTGGTTCATATATGAAATTAAATGTTATTTAGGATATTTGGAATCAAAATGGAGGATTAGAAATGAGATTAGGATGTCGAAACTTCAATTTCAGAAAAACTAGCTAGTTTTCGGTAGTGAAAAAGGAGAGACTTGAATTGTATATTTCTTGTTGTTTGGTTGTGTTCAATGCTATTTTTGATGAGTTTAGAATTGGTTTGATATGTGTGTTAATTTTTAGATCAATCGGGAGCCACTACGAGAAAGTAAAAAAGGCAAGGAAAAGCTTGTTTGAGCTTTCAACTTGTAAGTGGAACTGTAATTGGTGAGTGTCCAGAGTCATTGATGGTATCAACGATTTATAGCATTAAATGGGAGCTTAGGAATAGCCTAAACCTCTGTCCTAAGTTTCAAGTGTAAGCCTTTCTTATACTTTTGCCTTGTTGTGAAAATATACTTAATGTATGACGAGTTGTGGAATGTGATGCTATTATGACAGGTAATGTGTGTGTGAATACTTATATGTGATAAGTGATAATCTGATTTTTAATGCACACATATGTGTTCGAATATGTGATGGCTCAATGAGTATAGTTGTGCCACTTAAAGTGCAATTTTATGTGAATATGATAAGCATGTATTGTGTAATAGTTGTGATGTGAATTAATGTTTATGAACAAGAATTATGTGCATTAAAGAAATTAAATGTGTGAATTTTATAGATATTTTGGCCTTGTGATCTCTTGAAATTGTTGGATATAGTTGGCGTGTCATGGGATTGTGAGTACTCACCTTTGTGTTTTGTGTTTTAGGCAATAAGGCCCTAGGACTGATCGGAGAGATAAGGGAATGTCGAGCTAAGCTCCATTCATTGGGATATGTTGGTATGTTGGAGAGAATTAGCTTTATGCTACGCTTATGGAATATGTTAGACTCTTTAAGTTATTAGTGTGATGTAGATCTGTGTATCCAATGTGTGGTGATAAAGCCCACTTTTATGTTTCATGTTTCTAAGTTGTCAAATTATCATTAATTGATTAATACATGAAAATGTTGTGTGTAAATGCATGTGAATATATAAGCTAGACTTGTGGGTCATTAAATCATGAATACGTTGTTTTGTATTGATGGATTATCGATAAACGAATTATATATATATGAGTTTTATGTAATTGCATGTGAGAGTATATGCTGGATTTATGAATTAATGAAGCATGAATTTATTATTTGGACTTATAGTAAATATGGTTGTGCATGTATCTAGTTGCTCTTACTTAACATGTGACATTGTGTATGCTTGTGGTAATTTCAAATATTCATTGAGCTTGTTTAAGCTCACACACTCCTCACTAAATCTTTGCAGATGGGTATTGTTTTCAGTGTGAGTGGTGTGACCAAGGAAGTGATCCTAGAAAAGCAATAAATTTGTGAATAGGTGGTTTATAATTATTTTTGAACTCTTTGAGTAAAGGCAATGTGGGTTTAGAACTTCATTTGATTATTATTATCATTTGTTTATTATGATTTTGAACTTTAGACTTTTGATATTGTTAGGATCTATATTTATGAATGTTTGATGATTGGTAATGTGTCTAATGATGCATGTTAAAAGTAATAATTGTTGAGTATGAATGTGTCCTCTGTTTTGCTATGTTCTTGTTAATTTGTATAGAGGTATCGATATTCAAGCTTAAATATAAATACCTCGATGTTAAAATGTATGTGCAGGAAAACAATAGCTTAATTTGGTATTGATACCCTTTCATGAGTATCGATACTAGAGGTAAAAATACCGATATCTTTTTTTATTTATCGATAAAATGTTTTTGGTTCGAAATTGAGTTGGTAAAATAGAATGATGGAATGGCATTGATTTCCTTATTAGTATTGATACCTCTTTTACGACATACCGATACCTACTATCGTGTATCGGTACCTACGTTATTTTCTTTGGAAATTTGCAAAATGGCCTCTAAATAAGTCTTTAAATTGTTTCTAATGTCTATTTTCGAATGTTGTGCCGTGAAAACCTCTATAAGTATTTAATTTATTAAATGAATAAACTTGGCTGTATATAATGTGTGTATGTGTAAGTTACTGTAACACCCCAAACCCGACCTAGACGTTATGGCCGAACCTGACGATGTCACATGGTAGTGCTTTTCGAAAATATATGTCGTTGCTAAATCCTCTTTTCTATTTAACCATTTTTATCATCTTATGTTAACTTCAAATCATGCCTTTCGTTTTCAAAACATTATTCATTTACAAATCGTTATTCAATTTCAAAAAGTTTTTTTATTTTTATTGCGGAAGCTTTTAAACAGTTTGCTTATTCGTGGTATTTTGATAAAACATTAATTTCATTTGAAAACTCGAGTCTTACCTAACACTAGCAGATTTAAATCATAAAACTGTATATAATCCAAATTTTAAACCAAAATTCGTAAAGGCCATAATTACAGCAAAATAATCCCAATGGTAACACTCTAGAATAACGTATTTTTATGTATTAATTATGTATTTATTTTGAGTACGATCCTGCTAATTTGAGCTATTTATGATCTTTTATCTCATAGAGACTAAATTTGAGGCAAAAGCAAAATTAAGGGCCAAAAGCGTGAATTTAGAGATGAAATGGGCCAATATGCGACACAAGGAAAAGTTGGTGCCAAAAGTGCAAGCATGAAGGGCACAAGGGTTGAAATGCAAAAAGAAGAGATTTTATTCTATCAGACTCTATTTTAATTATATTAGGATAATTAATATTAAGACAATTATTAAGAATTATTTAATTTTAGGATTTAATTTTATTTATCTTTATTTATCTTCAATTAAATGTATTTATCTTTTAGGAATTTAAGTAGGATTAAACTATCTCCCCTAGCACTATAAATAGGGGGTGAAGTAACTCAAAAGAGATCCATCTTTTTCTGTAAACACTCTCTCCCTAAAAGTCTAGGCTTTTGTTCTTCTCATATTTCCTTTCAATAAAATCTCCATTTTTATTATATTTATTTTCTTTTCCACCACAACCATGAGCCACTAAACCCATCTAGCCGAAAGTTGTCGATATTCCCCCAAAACGGTTCTTGAGGCTTAGAGTCCGTACTTAGCCTCCTCGCTGAGTATTCATCGTTTCTCCGTACTACGGGGCTGACGCTTCCATCCATGTCCCTTAAGAAGTAAGCTTTTCAACGTATGCAAAGGCGGTCGGTTTGTATGTTTTGGGAAGGTTGCACAGTCGGTTTGTTAACTTACTGCGTCAGAGGTTGGCGAGCCCAAGAGACAAAATGGCATGGGATTCGCCATTGAGAAACGTTGATCTAGCATAAGACGATCCCACAGAAGTGATTGTTGGCTGGAGTCAGGTTCCACTATATCATAAGTCTAAATCCTTGGAGCTGGTGGTCGTAGGCGTCTTCTTCCACTATAACTGGCTTATTCGATTTTGGAAGGATCAGCTAAAAGCCGAGGATTGAACCCAAGGTGGAACGAGACAACTAGAGGCTGGAATCTCCCATAAGAATTTCCTTTCTCTCAACTTTATTTTTAATTTCTCGAATTTTTTATTCAATATTCTTAATTATATTTTTATTTTATTTTATGTTTCCAGATATAAACCTTTAATTCTATTAATTTTTTTATTTTTTTCCAGGAACGCAGGTTTTCTTGGGCAAGATTCTGTCTGGGATTTCACAGAACAAGATATTGTGCAAATACAGTCCCTAAGGATTCGACCTTACTTCCCTTGCTATTCTTTTTCATTATTTATTAGGGATAGGATATTTTTGGTGCTTTCAACGATCGCATCAAATTTTGGCACCGTTGCCGGGGACTGGCAACGTACTAATCTTGTTTTTTTTTTGTTTCTTATGATCAGATCTGCTCTAGGTACTCTTGCGTTCAACTTAAAAATTGAGAAGACTGCTAGAGCCAATCGCAAGGAGACAAAGTTACGAAAAAAGCAGTCAGCGGTGGTTGGAACTCAAAGTAACCCACCGCCAGAAATTGAAGTCGACGATGAAGCTGAGTCTAGGGTTAACGAAAACCCTCCTCGAACACTTGAAAGCGAAAAATTAGAAGTCAACTCACCAGAAGAAGTGCTTAATGCTAGGGTTAATGAAAACCTGAATCTAGCACACCAACTAATGGCTCAAACGATTCGGCAACTGGCCGAAGCTCTGACAGAACAATTGCCATTGTGCATTGCGTATCCGACTGTGGATACTGATTTTGATTTGAAGTTAGGTTTAATCCAGTTACTTTCAACTTTTCATGGGTTGCAAAATGAAAATCCCCACAAGCATCTGAAAGAATTTAATATGGTTTGTCTTAGCATGAAACCTCAGGGGGTAACTGAGGATCAGATTAAATTGTGTGCTTTTCCTTTCTCCCTAGCAGATTCCGCTAAGGAATGGTTATTTTATTTACCCCCTGGATCTATTACAACTTTGGCTGATCTATCTCGTTTGTTTCTGAACAGGTTTTTTCCAGCGTCTCGAGCAGCTGAGCTAAGAAGAAAGATCGTTGGAATAAGGCAAAAAGAAGTTGAGTCCCTTTACGATTATTGAGAGCGGTTAAAGAAGTTGTGTGCAAGCTGCCCACAACATGGTATGACGAAGCAATCTCTCCTCCAATAATTTTATGAAGGTTTGAAGCCCATGGAAATGAATATGGTAGACACCGCTAGTGGAGGAGCATTGGTCAACATGACTCCCCAACAAGCGAGAGACTTGATCTCCACGATGGCTACAAATTCTCAGCAGTTCTGAGCCAATATTGAACCCCCTAGTAGGGTTCACCAGCTAAGTAATTTAACCTTAGAGGATAAAGTTGATAGACTTACTAATATGATGAACTCTTTTATTGCAGAAAAAGTGAAGACAGCCTGATTATGCAGAATATGTGCTACACCTGATCATGCAACTAATGCATGTCCCAGTTTGTATGATGATACAACGGCTCATTTGGATGCTGTGGGAAATTTCCCTGGGCCACTACAAAGGCGATACGACCCCTACGCTATTACCTGCAACCCAGGGTGGAAGGACCATCCTAACTTAAGTTATGGGGTCAATCCACAAAATAACCAGCCATACCAAAATCGGTTTCCGCAACAGCCGTAAGGTTCAGGTAATTTTCTAGAAACCATGGTCAATAAGTTAGCAGCTAATGTTCTTGATTTTCAACAACAAACTCTTAATTTCCAAAAAGAGACGAAGGATTTCCAACAGAAAACTGAGGCGTCCATCAGAGAGTTGACCACATCGATCGAGAAATTAACCGCTCAAGAGAAGCTGCCGTCACAAACAGAACCAAACCCTAGACGAAATGCAAATGCAGTAACGTTGCGAAGCGAAAAGGTACCAGAACCAATTCCTGACAGGAATATTGGCCAAGAAATCGCCCAGGAAAAACCTGAGAAAGATGAATAGGTCTGACCGAAGCCTCCATTGCCTAAAATTCAACCTCCATTTCCAGAACGATTCAACCAGTGTCGAAGAGGTAAAGAGGACAAGGAAATCCTCGAAACATTTAGGAATGTCGAGATCAACATTCCGCTGTTGGACGCCATCTGGAAAATACCGCAGTATGCTAAATTTCTTAAAGATCTTTGCACCAACAAGCGAAAATTAACAGGTAATGAAAGGGTGAATGTTGGTGAGAATGTATCCGCAGTGTTACAGCAGAAAATTCCAGCTACATGCAAGGATAGGGGCATGTTTACAATACCATGCAAAATAGGCCATCTGGGAATTAAGAAGGCTATGTGTGATTTAGGGGCTTCTATAAATGTAATGTCGTATTCTATTTATGAATCGCTTAACGCGGATTTTTTGACAAAAACATGTGTTATCATTCAATTGGTGGACAGGTCTGTTGTACATCCAGAAGGAGTCCTTGATGATGTTCTGGTAAAAGCTAACAAGCTTATTTTCCCTGCAGATTTTTATGTGATCAAAATGGAGGAGGATAGCACTCCTAGATCTTCAGATCTCTTGTTGGGTCGACCATTCCATATTAAAGCTAGTACTAAAATCGACGTTTGAAGTGGAACTCTCACGATGGAGTTTGATGGGGAGATCATAAAGTTTAATGGCTAAGACGCCATTGCCATCCAAGCAAAATCTTGAGCGTAAATTGTATCGGCATAATTGACTCTTTGGTGGAAGAGAATTTTGAGTCAATTTATGGAGATAATTCTGAACTTGATGAATTTGAATTTGTTAATGAGTTATTATCTCCAAATACTAAACTGGTACCCTCTGTTATACAGGCACTAGAGTTGGAGTTGAAACCGCTTCCTGAGCATCTGAAATATGCATTTTTGGGGAAGAGTAATACTCTACCAGTCATAATCTCCAATAGACTCTCCACACATGAAGAGGAAAGTTTGATTCATGTACTAAAAAGTCATAAGGAGGCGATTGGCTGGACCATTGCATACTTAAAAGGGATAAGCCTTTTGACGTGCACACACAGGATCTACTTGGAAGAAGACAAGAAACTGAGGCGAGAGGCACAAAGATGGATAAATCCGAATATGATTGAGGTAGTAAAAAAATAAATAATCAAGCTTCTGGACACTGCCATAATTTACCCTATTAACGGGTGTGACAGTAAAGAAAAATGCTAAAGGTGACTTGGTACCTACTCGAGTACAAAAAGGGTGGCGCGTCTGCATTGATTACAAGAAGTTGAACTCATACACTTGAAAAGATCATTTCCCTCTTCCTTTTATAGATCAAATGCTTGAAAGATTAGCCCGAGAAACTCACTTTTGTTGTCTTGATGGATACTCAGGTTTCTTTCAAATTCCAGTTGCACCGGACGACCAGGAAAAGACCACTTTTACATGCCCATTCGGTACATTTGCGTACAGAAGGATGCCATTCAGTCTTTGCAATGCGCTAGCCACCTTCTAGAGATGCATGATGAGTATATTTTCTGAATATGTGGAAAAAATTATCGAAGTTTTTATAGATGATTTTACTGTATATGAGAATTGTTTTGATGAATGCCTTAAAAACCTAACGATAATTTTAATGAGGTGCATAGAATTTAATCTTGTCTTGAATTATGAAAAGTGTTATTTTATGGTAGAAAATAGTTTAATTTTGGGTCATGTTGTTTCATTTAAAGGAATTAAGGTCCATAAGGCCAAAATTGATATTATAAATTCTTTGTCTTATCCCTCCACTGTGACGGAAATTCGTTCTTTCCTTAGTCATGCAGAGTTCTACAGGCGCTTCATAAAGAACTTCTTGAAGGTAGCTGAACCACTATGTAAGTTGTTGCAGAAGGATAAGAAATTTGAGTTTGGCCCAAAATATAATGAGGCATTTGATACACTCAAGCAAAAGTTAGTCTCCGCTCCTATAGTGTAACCGCCAGATTGGAAATACCCGTTTGAAATTATGTGTGATGCCAGCGAGCGCAGTGTAGGAGCCATGTTAGGGGCAAAGGATAGACAAAGAACCACATGTCATATGTTATGCCTCGAAAACCCTAGATACTGCACAGAGCAACTACACCACTACGAAAAAAGAACTCTTAGCAGTTGTATTTGCTTTAGATAAATTTTGACCTTATTTATTGGGATCTAATGTAATTATTTTTTCTGATCATGCAGCCCCCAGGTACTTGATCACGAAGAAGGAAGCAAAACCGAGGCTCATTAGGTGGATTTTGCTACTCCAAGAATTTGACATCGAGATTCGAGACAAAAAGGGATGCGAGAATTTAGTGGCTGACCATTTAAGCAGAATAAAAGTACATTTTGATGACATCCCTATTAAGGAAAAATTCCCTAATGAGAGCCTATTCTCGACCGAGGCATGTCTCCCATGGTATGCAAATATAGTAAACTTTATAGCTACAGGATTGTTACCCACTGAGTTAGCACGTTCCGTGAGGGACAAGCTTAAACGCGACACTCGGCATTACATTTGGGATGACCCACACTTGTGGAAACACTGTTCAGATCAGATAATATGAAGATGGGTTCCAGAAACTGAGGTAACTTCTATCCTTAATTTTTGTCATGCTGAAGCTTGCAGATGTCACTTTGGCCCTAAGCGGACCGCTCATAAGGTGTTAAAATGTGGGCTATATTGTCCCACAATTTTTCGAGATGCATATAACTTCTGTAAGTCTTCCGATAGGTGCCAACATACAGGTAACATCACTAAACGAAATAAATGCCCCTTTCCCCGATTCATGTATACGAAATCTTTGTTGTATTGGGCATCAATTTCATGGGCCCATTTATTTCTTCATTTAGCAATGTATATATAATTCTTGCAGTAGACTATGCTTCTAAGTGGATAGAAGCAAAGCCTACTCACAATCATAATGCCAAAATTGCTGTGGGGTTTCTAAAACAATTTTTTTTCCAAGTTTGGCGCACCTCGAGCCCTAATCAGTGATCATGGCACCCACTTTTGCAATAAGTTCATGGAGGCACTGTTGGCTAAATACGAAGTCCACCACCGTATAGCTACGGCTTACCATCCGAACGGTCAAGCCGAGGTCTCAAACAGGGAAATCAATACTATTTTGGAGAAAATAGTTTGTCCCAACCGAAAGTATTGGAGCCTTTGGCTAAATGATGCACTTTTGGCCTATCAGACTGCGTATAAGGGACCGATTGACGTGACCCTATATCAACTTGTTTTTGGCAAAGCTTGTCAACTTCAGGTCGAATTGGAACATAAATCCTATTGGGCCATTCGACAATGTAACATGGAGTTAGAACCCACAGGAAAGGCAAGAAAATTAGACATCCAAGAGTTAGAAGAAATTCACAATGATGCCTACGAGAATGCTCGCATTTATAAAGACAATATAAAGTTGTTTCACGATAAGAAAATAGCAAGAATTTTTCGGTAGGACAAAAAGTTTTATTTTATAACTCCATGTTAAAGTTATTCCCAGGTAAGCTTCGATCACGATGGCAAGGACCTTTTATTGTTACTGAAGTGTTCACACATGGAGTGATTGAAATAGAGAGTGAAGAATCTGGAAAGTGGTTCGTAGTCAATAGCCAGCGGTTGAAGCCATTTTATGAGAATTTTCAAGCCCACATGGTTGTGAAAATCCATTTGGAACCACCATAGAACCAATAACGGTGTCGATCTAACAACGTTAAATAAGCGCTTGTTGGGAGGCAACCCAATTTTTATTTTTATTATTTATTATTTATTATTTATTCTTTAATTTATTTATTACTTTAATTTATTTTATTATTTATTACTTATTTGGATATTAATAAATTTCTCTTCTTATGCTTAGATAAAATAGAAGGAAAATGCGAAGAAAACCGTTGAACAACGCTTAGAGCACATTGAGGCCAGTCTTGAAACCTTCGGCCAGCAATTGACCGAGCTCATTGCCGTCATATGCGATCGATAGTAACAACACGGGGAGTATATCTAAAATTTTCTACCTATTTATTTCTTTTCGTCCATATTGAAGACAATGTGCTTTTAGTAGGGAGAGGTACTCTTCGTTATTACTGTGATTTTGGTTGTTGTTGATGTTGCTGTGATTATTTTTGGCTGGTGTTGCTGCTTGAGGCTCTATCTTCTCCATATTTATTTAGAATCTCCTACCTCTTTTCATGCCAAATATTTTTACCAAGAATTGCCTACTGTTTGACCTACAAGCATGATTCTTGTTTTTTGAGGAAATTACGGATTTTCCATAATTGATGCCATCTCCACTATTTTATTCTTATTAGGCTAAAAATAATTGTGATTCATAGAGTTAACTTTATCTTGCTTTTCGTAAAATTGATCAAGTTTAATACAAAGTGGACACTTAATATGTTTGCATGCTAAAATATGTTTATGACTATTAAGGTAATTACTGAAACTTATTTTTGACACTTGATTGTTTTTCTCTAAAGTCCTCATAAAAAAGTTATTAATAAAATGTCGTTTAATGCTTCCGTGGTTATGAATGCAGCTTAAAAACGTGACTGACTGAGTAACCGGGGTAGGGTGCTTGGTTTGTCATCCTATTTCGCGTCAAAAGGTTGTGTGACATGTTAGGTAAAACTCCGCTAACCGGAATTAATTTTTAAGAACATGTTGGGCTGAGTAACCGAGGTGAGGTGCTTGGTTGTTATCTCTGTTCGCGTCAAAAGGTTCGATGTGTTCTTAAGAAAAAAATATAATTAAGAGTCTACTGGGCTGAGTAACCGGGGTGGGGTGCTTGGCTGCCATCTCTCTTCGCGTCAAAAGGTCCAATATATTCCTAAAGTATAAAAAATATAAAAAATAAATAAATATAAATCCAAATAAATAAAAAAAGAAAAAGAAAGAAAAAGAAAAAATTTAATTTGGGGACTAAAGGAGGAAACAAATAGGGTGTCTTGGTAAGTTTGGTAATTTACCTAATTTTCATTAAATAATTCAAGTCGATTCTAATTTTTATGTGTATTAATTAGAAAACTTTTTCTGTTTTACTTAAAGCAAGCTTAGGGTTCTCTTTATTTTTCAAATGCATTTTTGACTGATTTTTATAAAACTTTGGAGTGATATTTCTTTTATGGCAAAATCTAACTTTCACAATAGATAAGAACCATACTTGAGGACAAGCATGGGCTAAGTAGGTGGGAATTTATAACACTCTAGGATAACATATTTTTATATATTAATTATGTATTTATTCTAAGTATGATCCTGCTAATTTGAGCTATTTATGATCTTTTATCTCATCGGGATTAAATTTGAGGCAAAAGCAAAATTAAGGGCCAAAAGAGTGAATTTAGAGATAAAATGGGCCAATATGCGACACAAGGAAAATTTGGTGCCAAAAGTGCAAGCATGGAGGACACAAGGGTTGAAATGTAAAAAGAAGAGATTTTATTCTATCAGACTCTATTTTAATTATATTAAGATAATTAATATTAAGATAATTATTAAGAATTATTTAATTTTAGGATTTAATTTTATTTATCTTTTGGGAATTTAAGTAGGATTAGACTATCTCCCCTAGCACTATAAATAGGCGGTGAAGTAACTCAAAAGAGATCCATCTTTTTCTATAAACACTCTCTCACCAAAGTCTAGGCTTTTGTTCTTCTTATATTTCCTTTCAATAAAATCTCCATTTTTATTATATTTATTTTCTTTTCCACCACAACCATGAGCCGCTAAACCCATCTAGCCGAAAGTTGTCGATATTCCCCAAAAAGAGTTATTGAGGCTTAGAGTCCGTACTTATCCTCCTCGCTGGGTACTCATTGTTTCTCCGCAGTACAGGGCTGACGCTTCCGTCCATGTCCCTTAAGAAGTAAGCTTTTCAACGTATGCAAAGGCGACCGGTTTGTATGTTTTGGGAAGGTTGCACAGTCGGTTTGTTAGCTTACTGCGTCAGAGGTTGGCGAGCCCAAGAGATAAAATGGCGTGGGATTCGCCATTGAGAAACGTTGATCTAGCATAAGACGATCCCACTGAAGCGATTGCTGGCTAAAGTTAGGTTCCACTAAATCGTAAGTCTAAATCCTTGGAGTTGGTGGTCGTAGGCGTCCTCTTTCACTATAACTGGCTTATTCGGTTTGGGAAGGATCATCTAAAAGCTAAGGATTTAACCCAAGGCGGAACGAGACAACTGGAGGCTGGAATCTCTCATAAGAATTTCCTTTCTCTCAACTCTATTTTTAATTTCTCGAATTTTTTATTCAATATTCTTAATTTTGTTTTTATTTTATTTTTCGTTTCCAGATCAAAACCTTTAATTCTGTTATTTTTTTCCAGGAACACAGGTTTTCTTGGGCAAGATTCTGCCTGAGACTTCACGAAACAAGATATTATGTAAACCTAGTCCTTGAGAATTCGACCTTACTTCTCTTTTACTATTTTTTTTCATTATTTATTAGGGATAGGATATTTTTAGTGCTTTCAATGACCGCATCACCCAAATAAAAGTAAAATCATAAATAGGTAATAAATAGTGTAAAAGAAGTTGTGTGGCTACCACTGAGTCCTCCGCCGCACCGATCCGCCTATATTTGGGGATTACTTGTACAGATTAAACAAAAGGGGTGAGCTTACGTAAACTCATTGTGTAATCCCCATACAAATATACTGTCAGTAAACAGATAATAATAGTCTGGGCTTAATCCCTTTTCAGGATCGGTATCAGTCGACTTTGGGCCTTAGCCCATCTCAGTACAAAAATAGTCATGCAGTAGGGCTTTAGCTCATCACAGTATTAGTAGCAGTAATAGATATGCAGTCATAAAAATCCTACCCATCCAGCCTCTACACACCATCTCCGTCCAACCTTATGCTCCATGTGGGGATATAATCAACCCACCCATCCCTACACTCTAAGTAGTACCGAATGCGGCACTAGACAGTAGTTTGTAGATGAGCTGCCAATAAATTAGGCTCGAGGCCTTTCAGTACACTTCCTCCGAACATTACAATCCCCCAACCCAATGCAATATAATATACAAATATGACATGCTATAACATAATATCATGCATGTAAACAGGGCATACAGTATCAAATTAGTGGGATATCATCAGGCTTAAACATATCAGTCATATAGTCATTTCAGTCAATTAAGGGTCTAGGTAAGCTTACCCACCCTACAGTAGGTTCACAATCGACTTCGGTGACTCATGCAACCTTATCAGTCAAACAGTGAAAATGGGCCTACAAGACCCACACGCCCGTGTGGCCCACATGACCCAAATTGGCCTTTGGCTCGTGATCCATTTTAATGTAACCCGTGCTAGTTAATTATTCATATGTGTTTCCACTATTTACTCATATGATCCTTCAAAGCTATCTACTTAAGTCACTGTTACTAAATTATTTGTATCTTAAGCTACAGAATTTCGAATTAAGATCTGCAAATTTTTCCTGAAACCAGACTCACCTATCGTCTTACCATAAAATTTTCAAAATTATTGGTTTAGCCAAAAAATACAGTTTATTCTTTAAAGTTTCCCTTGTATAACTGTCTGACAGTTTTGACCTTTTCGTACTAAAAATTAATTATCTTCTTGTAAACAATTCGGATGATGTTCCCATTTGTTTATCATGAACGTAGACTCATTCAGGATTTTAAAAATATAAATTCTAACCCATAATTATTTTATACAATTTTTAATAATTTTCCAAAGTCAGGACAGTGGATTCCGAAATCATTCTGACTATGCCTCACTAAAATTCAAATATCTCATAATATGAAATTCTTTTGCTTACTTTGTTTCTTTTATGAGAAACTAGACTCAAATATATTTCATTGAATATTTTTTTCATCCTCTAATTCAATTTACACAATTTATGGTGATTTTTCAAAGTTAGCCTACTGCTGCTGTCCAAACAACAAGCAATTTCAGCTTTTCGCCGAATCCCTTAATTTTGTGTTTCGGGTACACATCTGATTTTGTTTGATGCTAAAACAGTCCCTGAACACTCCAAAGCCTATAATTGAACAAATAACACCATAATCAGTCTTCTCAAAACCAAAATATTTACTCATAAAACGTGAACACTTACCGCAAAATTTTAAATCGGTACGTTCACGAAAATTACGATGAGAGCCTTAATCCTCACGAAATGCTGCCGCCAACACCCTAGAATTAGACTATTGAACACAAAAAAAATATCTTAATATGATACCCAACAACTTATGAATTTGCACAAGTGCTGCTTAACACTACGAAATCAAGAGGAAAGAATGGATTAGGGGAAACGAGGGAACTTTGACAGTAGTAGAGGAAAGAAAAGAAAAGATAATCGAGTAAGAAGCAAAGAAAAAATAAATATTCGATAGAGATGGGGGAGAAAACGTCAGAAAGATGGAGAGAAAAGCGACTTTTTTTCGAAAAAGAAAAAATATGATCAGATTTTGGATATACTCCCCTATAATCCCCTAATTCACTCCTAAAATCGCTCCCCCACTTCCCACTACACATCCATCACTCAGAAACCCAGTTTAGCACAACTCTTGTAGAAATTAGGAGCAAAAAAATACAACCTTTACCTTTCCAAAGATTCGAACCCATGACCTCCACCATAATAACACACCATTTAACCACCAGACTAGCAGACCCATTCTGTTGTAATTTACCCAACAATGAAATAAAAGCCTACAGAATAAGAGTAAGGCCCAATTCATTCAAAATACCAAAATTTTTCCAAGCGAAGGCTTAAACTTAAGACTTCCCAAACACTTCCAAAACACATAACCACTAAATCTGACAAATATTTGTGTCATATTTTCACAATAACGAAATTAGAAATTTTGGGGCGTTACAGTTACATTTGTTGATGTGGTATCTTGTTACTCAAGTCTAGTGACTAGACCGGGTGAGGGGTGTTACACAATCAATTGCATTTTCGTTCCATAATAACAAACCATTAAAGTCTCTTTCTAAAGTTGGTCAACTCATTCATATTCATTTTAGCCTCCCCTAGTGCCCGTTTCCAATTTATTCACACAAAATTTCACGTATTTCCTTTATCATGATCCACACACATATATATATGCATAATTGATGTCATAACATTATATACTATTTCATTTTGATATCTTTTATCAAGTCGCAAACTCATACCAATTTCACATAACTTATTTCATTATATTATTTTATTGTCAATCTATTTCATTTCATTTTCAAGTTTCCAATTCCAATTATAATATCACGTCCGATGAAGCCATTCATATTTCACATATCATATCCTACAATTATTTTCAATTACATATCATACCCTGAATTCGGTTGTATTTGCATACTCATATATTGTACACTGTTCTTATCGTATGACAACGATTTCATTACAATTCAATCCAATGTATATTCACATTCAATTTCAGAATCACAATTCAATTCATCATCAACACGCAATATCTCATGATAAATGTGTCTTATGAATCATCTTAAATATGAACAAATAACTAGTTAGAAATATATCATATTCACATGCCATTTCCCAAATGGAATCATTGAATTCGTCACAATTTCATACCAATCTTCTGGACTTATAAATCCAGTTTACAAATTTCTTTCACACTAATAATTCTTTTCATTATCATTATATTTTTTATATATTAAATCCTTATTAACTTGACTCAAACATCAACACCCCAATTTAGCATGTAATGCCTTATTGGACAGTTTTGGAAGAAAATAGATTGCGCCCAATGCTCATCGGTTTAACTGAAGTAAAAATTGTGCCCAACACTTATCGACACGTAGGTGAAGTAACCATTTGGCACCTAGTGCCTCATCAGAACGTCTAAACTAATTAGTTTGCACCCAACGCTCATCAATATAACTGAAGTAAATGTTGTGTCCAACACTCATCGGAATGTTCGAAGTAAAATGCGCCTAGCGCTCATCGACATATAATCAAAATAACTCTGCCCAAGTAGTTAATAGGGTAATCATTTATCCAATTCACTTATAAGTTCAATTCTCATTCTATCGATCTTAATATCATCAATTCATCACCCATGAAACTATTTCATACATAACATAGCTTACCATCTCAAATCCAAACCAATTTCACCATTTCATTTTGTTGTAATATTTTCACTTTTATTCGCTTTAATCTGCTATCTCAATAATCAATTAAATTCACACCAATATGATTCAATCAATCATAATTAACTATTGACCTATTTTATAACTCTTCTATTATTTTTATTTTTTCCTCCTCCTCCTCTCCGTTCCACTTCCTTTATTTACAAGTATTTATAAAAAAATCTTTAGCCTTAGTATGCCATGCTTTCATTAAGATCCGTTTTTTATTTTTGAATCTAGACTTAATGAAATTTTTACCATAAAAAAATCATAATTTTTTTCAAAGTATATTAATACCATTTTTTTAAATCACCCCTGTTCTGCTACTAGGCAGCTTCGACTCTTCTTCACTAAAAATTAAATATCTTTCAGTACAAGTCTCATATTATGTTATGGTTTATTTCCTTTGAAACTAGGCTCATTAAAATTTTAGGCATATAAATTTAATTTTCTAAACATATTTGTACAATTTATAATGATTTTTCAAAGTTAGAACAAGGGAACCCGAAATCATTATGATATTGTCTCATAAAAAGTATTATATAACATAATCTACAATTCCATTGCTTTCACCATTGATTTATGAAAAACTAGACTCAACAAGATTTAGGTTCATATTTTATTCAACCTCTAACTTGATCCTTATAATATCTTGTGAATTTTCAAAGTTGTACTACCATTGCTGTCCATAAAGTGTTTAGTGAAACATTTTGCTCTTCCATGATTTGATTAAGTAAGTTTTTCTTGTTTCGTTATATAACATACTACATTCCAATCAAATTCATTGTCAAAACATAAAATCACTAAGTTACATAAATTCTTATTTCTTTTCAAATTGGTCCTCTAGTTCGATAATCAATCTCAAACATAGTATTTTAAACTCAAATAATCATTTTCAATTTCCTTCAGTATCATACTTTGCAAAACAAAATAAATATGTAACAAATATAATGATTCAATTTATAGAAATACAATAATAACATGAATTAACTTAGTAAGTTCCATATGAACTTACCTAGCAAAACAACAACCAAATGAGCTTTTAAGGACTATTCGACAATTTTTTGTTTTTCTGCGACTAGCCTTGATTTGGTTCAGTTCTTGATCTATAAAATAATTAAGTTCAATTTATCAATTCCAAACATCTTATATCATCCTATTCTAAGCATGTATCAGTTCAATTTTAAGCTTCATTTTACAATACGATTTCAATCTCATCCTCTATAAACCCTCTACTGTCTATTTTTATCAAAATCTCAAAACAAATTTACAAATAAATCTCATTAGTACTTACATGGAACAACTAACAATTTTCACCTTACAAATCAGTCCTTTTTCATATCTAAACTTAAAATATAACTATTTAACACCAAAAGCTCCAAGGAATCATCAATGATAAATTTTTAAAACTTTAATAGTTTCGAAAATTAACACACGAGTCAGCTAAATTAAACTTTCGGGATTTCAAAAATATAAACATTATAAGAAAATGATTAAATTACACTAACTGATTAAAAATATGAAGTTTTGGAGCCCTAAATCGAAAGCTCTCAAATAGAAAAGTGGTTTCAACTTTTTCTTTTTAGGGAAGAAGACGAGAAAATGCTTTCGCTCCCTTCCCACTTATGTTTTATTATATATAATATAAATTTTAAATATTATAAAACTTTATGATTAGACATAAAGCTTTCCACCACCGTCCACTATAATTTCAATATGGTATAATTACCATATTGGTCCCTAGTTTAAGTTTCCAATTAAGAATCTATAGTAAATGTTAACTATTATCATTTTTACAATTTAGTCCTTATACCTTAGTTAACCACTAATTTGATAAAATTACCTATCCAAAATTCAATTCACCAATAATATAACTCCGTAAATATTTAATAAAAATATTTACAGGTTCAGTTTACAGGAATAGGGTCCCGAAACAACATTTTTCGATACCACTGGCTTTAAGATCATTACATTTGTACCTTAGATAACTATCAATGAAACAAACTTAGTAGAAAAAAATTAATATAATTCAATATTAGCCTCATAAATATTAAATAATAATATTTACAAACACGGTCTACAAAAAATAACATTTCATAACCGTAATTTCTGACACCATTAAAAACCAGGTCGTAATTTGAACGATGAATAAATAAATAAAGTTAATTTCACATTTCACTAATATGTCTTTTGTGTTTATTTCTTTCATGTTTTGCATGCATAGCGAAATTGAGACAAACAAATATTAGCTTATTGATTGTCTAAGTTTAAATTGGTGGTAAGTGGGAGTATAAGAACGTTTACATTGCTAGAAAGACAACTTATTTTAGTAGATAATCTAAATGAGTCTGTAATCCGTAAAAGAATCAAATTGAGCATTTGATTCAAATACTTAGAAGGATTATTATGTTGTCTACAATTCTAATCGGGGAGATGACTAGTTTTGGCTATCGGAGCAATTGACTCCACGGGTAAAGACATAGATGTATTCATTAGAAGAATGATACATTGGACTAGACCCAAGATAAATGAATTCTGAATTCGTTTATGAATTAATTCACTTGTGATGTTCATAGTGTGATTTACCTAAATCTTGAGTTAGTCACTGACCATGTGTATGTAACTCATGTGCTTTGATATAAGTGGAAGCTTATGCTCTAAAGATGATTGAGCCTATAACTGACATCTTGGGTACATGACTTGTGTAGGTCATGGTTTTACTAGCAACAGTGGAATTCATCACTCGATTAAAGCTTTAATAATATTCTCTTATCGGCATTCCGTGGATTGATAAATATGGAATGTGGCTATGGGTTTCTAGTTCTAGAATGAGCAATTTATCACAATTATTTGTTGTAAGTGATCATATTAATCATTAAGAAGACACAGTGGTGACAAAGAAATAAAATATGATTGTATTGAGTGAATGTAATTAACTCAATGGAATCAAGGCTATCATATGAGGGTAACACACACATACAATATCATTGAACAAAGAAGTGTGTTGAATTTCTTTCATAAAAAGTATACAATAAGGAGTTTTCGGTCATGATACTTCTTGAGGACTGACTCCGTGATTAATTAAATTGCTAATTATCAAAACGATGCTTTTGGACATAATTGCAATTACTAGAGCCTAATCGTATATGTTTGATTGGTCCCTCCGCTAACTCAACAAAAACTCAATCGAACTGCATTTGAATTAGAAGAAAATTCTATGACTTTGAAAATAATTTAATTGAGTCGATTTAGTCGACATGAAATTAAATTAGGCGGTCATGAGAATTGTTCAAATAGAAAATTTGATTAAAGAATTTTGTAAAAAAAATTAATTTGGAAAATCTAAGTGATTTTTGGGAAAATTAATTCTGATAAAGTAAAATTAAATTTAAAAAATTAGTTAAAATTAATATGATATTTTTGGAAAATAATTTTCAAGTCAGACAATTGGCCCAATGGATAAATGAACTTGAAAATTGGGCTCGAGAACCAAAAACTGAGACCCAAAAACTAGTCGAACCAGGCTTGGCATGTGAAACCTTACCGACGGTCCAACAAGTGGCAAGACCGAACCAGTCGGGTGCTATGAGAGTGTCACATCTGCAATGGCACCACCGAACACAACGATGTCAGCGGTAGCAGTGGTGGCATTCCGAGGGCTGACGGGTGGTCATTTAGCGGTTGAGCAGTGGAGGAATGACACTTTTATTAGGACTCTAGCGGATAATTTGATTTCAAGTTAACTATTCTAAAAATAATATTATTTTAATATATTTAATATTATATTTAATATAATATTTATCTTATAGACAAATATTCTATTAATTAATAATATTTAATAATAGATTTAAACTAATATTTATCTTGATAAATATTATATTAATTTAATATTAAAGTGATTAAGTTTAACCATAGTTGAACTTTCTAAACTCTCTTTATATAAAGAGAGTCTTAGGTCATTATTTTTCACACATATGAATTAAGATAATATTTATTTACAACTTGTAGTCTTGTAGAGAAAATATTCACTGATGAAATTATTTTAGAAAATTTCTAGAGATATTGTTCTTATTTACAACTTGGCCCAGAAGTTTAGAGAAATTATGAAATTACTACACTGGTAATTTTGTGAAAAATTTTCTGATTCGAAGCTAGCATACACTTGGCAAACGTGAGCTTGAGGGTAACTGAGAAGACTACTCGGTCAAAGCATTCATTCTAGATAGATCAAAAGGTACAATTTTGATTAAGTGTTTATTACTTTAGATAACACAACCAAGTTCTTATTTTAGAAAATTTTTAAAACTCTTGTTTTGTAACGACCTATCAGTGGTGTCGAGAAATGTACTCCCTAGACTTCGTTCTCGCGAATCGGGCTTATAAATATTTTATTATTATTTTTTATTATTAAATATTTATATAGTTGCCCTAGAAGGGAATTGAATGATAGTTAGACAATTTTAATTGAATGATAGTTAGACAATTTTAAGTATTATGTGTTTAATTAAAGTAAAGGGACTAAATTAAATAAGTGATAAAAGTAGGAATTAATACTACATTATAAGGTGGATCCAGATTAAAGGACTCATTAAATAAATAAGCCATTATTTATATAAGTATATGATGGTGGACGATTATAGTAATATTATAAGTATTATATGTGTTAAGTCATTATAATAATTAAGCTAAATCTTTGTTATAAAATAATATATAATATTAATAACAAAAGGGGATATTAGTGAGTGGAGAGAAGAAAGCCAAGGATATTTCTTTTAATTTTTTTTGTTTTTGAAACAAAAAGGAATGGGGGGAGAAGTCGCACGACCAAGAGCTCATTGTTGCATCTTTAATTTGGTTAGTAAATTTTGGTTATTTTTATATGAAATTTATGTTTTTGAAGTCTTAATCTTATGAGTTAATTTGTCCATGTTAAAATTTTGAGAATTAATAATATTTGTGGAAGTTGCCATTGATAAGAAATTCAAATGATTGGTGTTATTTTGTTGGGTGTTAAATTTGTGAGTGATTATAATGTTAAAATCATAAAATCAATATATGATATAAAACTTAATAAACCATAAACTAGAATCTATCATGTCAAATCATTAAGAACAAAATGATAACAGAGCTAGATGCAGAAGCGTACCTAAATCCATGAATTCCTTGAAGTTTTTTTTTTGGATCTTGGGGATTTGATCTTCCAAATTAGCATATAAGAAATTCAGAGACTATTTGTACTCTCTTTCCTAAGGATGAGATATTAGAAAAGTTATCTTATGTGTAATTTGGGGACCATAACCCTAATATATATAACTTTGGCACATTAGCCCTAATTCCTAATTATCCCATCATTAATTAGAAATTAGTTACTAGAGTATCTACACATATTTGACTCATACTTTATTTAATAATTAAAATCCAATAAACCTTAAACAAATTAGATCACTTTTAATTTGGGCTAACCTGTCATGATAGTAAATAATATGTAATTACCCTTATTATATATGTGATATCCATATTTTCCAACAATCCCCCACTTAAACCACATATATATACTAATTACTCTATAATTAAATGTCATTATATAACCTTATGAGCTTAAAAATTTTACTATCATATCCAAAAGGTATTCTGAACAATCTCGTCTATTAATTATGCTAACATAGAACCAAGACGACTTTCATTACATATATCGTAACTAAGTCCATCCTTAACATGTCTATTTCCAACTGGTCCTCTTTAAACTTACAAGAAGTTAGTATAAAAATAACAAAATAGAGTGAATAAACTAAATACTTCATTTCTGATCAGAAAATAACCAAATACATAAATGTTTGAAAACAAGCATAAAGTAAAGAAATACAAACTCCCACTAAATCATGATATCCTCAAATAATGTAACACCCATATGAGCAGTGTGCTCATGAAAGACCTTGGGTGGTAAACCTTTTGTGAGCGGATCCACTATCATGGAGTTTGTCCCAATGTGCTCTATGGATATTTGTCCATTTTGCACTCTTTCTTTCACAACTAGGAATTTTATACCAATATGCTTTGGCTTAAATGAACTCCTGTTGTTGTTGGAATACAGCACTGCTGACTTATTGTCACAAAATAATTTGAGTGGTTTTTCCACATTCTCCAATATGCGCAGTCTAGTGATAAAGTTCCGCATTCATATTCCATGGTTTGATGCCTCATAGCATGCTACAAACTCTACCGCCATAGTGGAAGAAGCTACAAGTTTTTGTTTGACACTTTTCCAGGATATACCTCCTCCAGCTAACAGGTAAATATAATCTGATGTAGATTTCCTACTATCTTGGTGCCCAGCAAAATCATAATTAGAATACCCAATGACCTCAAAATGATTTGATTTCTTATAAGTGAGCACGTAATCTTTTGTTTTTTAAAGATACCTCATAACCCTTTTGGCTGCTATCCAATGGTCCATACCAAGGTTACTTAAATATCTGCCTAACATCCCAACAATGTACGCAATATTCAGACGCGTACATACTTGAGCATATACAAAACTCCTGAAAGCTGATGCTTAGGAAATCTTTTGCATTTCTTGAATTTCAAGGTTACTTTTCAAGAATTGAGTAAGACTAAATTTGTCTCCTTTAGCGATAGCGGTGTCACCTGGTCTACAACTTTGCATGCTAAACCCTTTGAGTACTTTATCAATATAGCTTTTTTGTGACAATCCAAGAATACCTCGAGATCAATCTCAATTTATCTGAATTCCTAAAATAAAAAAGGCGCCCCAAGATCTTTCATCTCAAAATGCTTAGATAAAAACCTCATGGTTTCTTATAATAAGCCTATATCATTAGCGGTAAGAAAAATGTCATCAACATATAGAACCAGAAATATGTACTTACTCCCACTGAATTTGTGATACACACAATCAGCAACAATATTCATCTCAAAACCGAATGAAATAATTACTTGATGGAACTTGTGGTACCATTGACGAAAATCTTGTTTGAGTCCATGGATGAATTTTCTCAATTTGCAAACCATATTCTTTAGTTCTTCCAACTTAAAGTTTTTTTGTTGCACCATATAAATTTTTTCTTCAATGTAGCCATTGAGAAAAACAGTCTTAATTGAGAAACATAGTCTTAACATCCATCTAATGTAACTCAAGATCAAAATGAGCAATAAGCTCCATGATTATCCCAAAAGAGTCGTGCGATGAAATTGGAGAGAAAGTCTATGTAAAATCAATGCATTCTTTCTGAGTATATTATACCTCTCCACATTACCATTTGCATCCCTCTTGGTTTTAAATATTCATTTACAACCAATTGGTCTTACACCTGCAGGTATTGATACAATTTCCCAAACTTTATTGTCTTGCATAGATTGATACTTATCTTTCATGGCATCAATCCACTTTTGAGAATTAGAACTTTTCATGGCCTAATGAAAGTTGATTAGATCATCTATCATAATTCCATTATCATCCTCATGTTCTTGGAGAAATACAACATAATTGTCTAGAATAGCATTTCTCCTTTCTTTTATAGATCTACTTAATGGCACTTGTTCTTGAGGTTGTTGAGTTTGTTATTCTGGAACAATTACCTCATCTTGAATAAGGAGTTGTTCAACATTGTCTTGTTGAAGTTCTAGATTCACTTCTTTATCAATGATAGGTATGAGAACCTGAATATCGTCAAAAGTGAAAGTAAGAACTGGGTTAGAATTCCTCCTCAAAAGCAATGTCTCTAACCTTATTTCTCTATCCAAACTGAACATCCTGAAAAAATGTTACAAATCTCGTCTAAAAAATATTCCTAATTTTGTGATCATAAAACTTATAGCCCCTAGATCGCTCAAAATAACCAATAAAGTAGTTGCTTACTATTTTGGAGTCCAATTTCTTTTCATGTGGCCTATAAGGCTTTGCTTCAACTAGATATCCCCAAATGTGAAAGTGCTTTAGACTAGGCTTTTGACCTGTCCAAAGCTCATAAGGTGCTTTTACAACTGCTTTAGTGGGTACTCTATTTAGAATGTAAGCTGCCATCTTTAAAGCTTCTCCCTAGAGGGACTCAGGTAAGGTAGAATGAGCAACCATTCTCCTTACTATATGATTAAGAGTCTTGTTTCATCTTTCAGTTACACCATTCATACTGGGTGATCCTGGCATGGTGTACTGTAGGACAATTCTACATTCATCTAGGTATTTCACAAATGGTCCTGGACATTATTCACCTAAGCCATCATATCTACCGTAGTACTCAACACTACAGTCAAATCTGACCTTCTTAATCCTTTTGTTGAATTGATTCTCAACTTCAGCTTTATAAGCTTTGAACACATCCAGAGACTGAGATTTCTCATGAATGAGATATAGGTACCCATAACATGAGTAATCGTCTATGAATGTTATGAAATATTATTCACCAATCCAAGATGCCGGAGGGAATGACCCACAAATATCTGTATAAATTAATTCTAAGACGTTTAAAGATCTGTTGGCACCCAATCTCTTAGTTTTGTTCTATTTTCCCTTATTACAATCAACACAAACATTAAAGTCTGTGAAGTCAAGAGACTCTAAAATACCATCAGACACAAGGTGTTCAACTCTAACTTTTGAGATATGACCTAAGCACTTATGCCATAACGATGTTGAATTTTCCTTATTTAATTTGCGTTTAATACCACATGATTCCACATGCAAGGTTTCATTATAGGATGCAACTATTTCTAGTAAATAAAAGTTGTCATAAATATTTAAATAACTAGTTCCAACAACATCCGAATTTAAGGACAAACTAAATTGATTGTTTCCGAATGAACAATAATATCCAAATTTGTCCAACTAAGAAACATAAACTAAATTCTGTCTAAATGATGATACAATAAAAATGTCTTTTAAATCCAAATAAAAACTAGTTCCTAATAACTACCTAAAATGCCCAATTTCTTCCACTTCTATTGATTTTCTATTGCCCATGAAGATGTTTCTTTCACCATCACTTGGCTTTCAGTAAGTCAGGCAACCCTGCATAGAAACACTTACGTGAGTAGTAACACCAAAATCTATCCACTAAATGTTTCTAAGTACTGAAGCTAAATTAACCTCAGAACATACCAAATTAAGAATTATACCTTTCTTTGCATGCTAGGCATGATATTTGGTACATTCTTTCTTCACTTGTCCAGACTTGTTACAAAAGAAACAACTCTCTGTAGCATGCTGTTGTTTCTTTTAAGCTGGACCCTTAGCAATTTCATTATGATATTTTCTTTTTTTTTTTTGCTATTGTCTTTAGGGGCATTGGCCAAATGAGCACATTCAGACTTATCATGCTTCAACCTATCTTCCTCTTGCACACAATGAGAAATGAGCTCATTTAGAGTTCATTTCTCCTTTTGACAGTTATAACTAATTTTAAATTGATCGAACTGTGCAAGAAGCGATACCTAAACCATAAGAACAAGCAATTCTTCAGAAAGCTTGATCTTAAGTGCCTTAAGTCTTGAAGCAACATGGAACATCTCCATAATGTACTTCCTTACGTTTCCTTGACCGTTATACCTCATAGACATCAAATAAGTTAAAAGTGATGTCATCTCAAATTTATCATTTTTAGGAAAACATTTCTCTATTTCTTTAAGGAAACCTTTGGCCTGAGTAATCTCTTCAGATTCTTTGCTCCTAAAGGCTTCTGGAATGCTATGTTTCATAATCATTAGACTCATGCGATTTGAACAATTTCACCTCTCAAAATCCCTCTTAACATCAGGGGTGCTTTCTGCAGTGAGAGGTGCATGTTTTTCTTCCCTTAGTGCAAGGTCTATGTTCATACAACCAAGCACCATTTCTTAAAATTAGTCCCATTAAGAATGGGTATAAAATTTATATTAGCAGATATTGTGGCAGTAGAAGATGAACTAGCTGAATATAGAACAAATAAAAAAAAAGCTTACATGAATACTCATAAGTAAACAATAAATTCAAGATAATGGTTAATCCCATCTCAAGATACCAAACACAACATTAATATCAAGTCTTTGGACAATAATATTACTAGTAAGCGATACTCTTGTTGTAGCAATCAACATTGACAGTAAATTATGTAAAACAATTAATTAATCTTTGGACTAACTTATTGCTCCTATAAAATACCTTATAATTGTCACACATTTATCACCACAAATGCCGTTGAAATTTGGCCAAATATTAACTTCCCTTTAGGTCAATTAATAAATGCATTAATCACAAAAAAAACATACAATCATCTTGATATTTTAAATAAGCTAATCTATACAAAAGAGGTCACTTTGGTTGTATTTTGTTTCAATTAATCTATTTAAAATATTAGACATCCTTAATTAAAAGCCAAAATCTGAATTTATTTCTTTCAAAATATTTATCTTAATCTTGTCTTTCAATCATATTAAAAGATAACCGTATATACATATATGTATTTATCTACTTTTCCAAAATAACAGGCATATATTATATATGTATATATAATAAAATATATATAAAAGAACTAAGCCATGCGTACATGCTATTAACCTCTTTTTGTTTTTTTAAAGCCGTATGAATAAAGTAAAAATTGGAGCACAGATCATGCAAAACTTTATCAATTGAACTTAATATACGTAATATACTTTTGGCGTATATACTTGTAGGTACTAAAAACTAAAGCACAAATCATGCAAATAGAAATTTTTTGAAGAAAAAACAAAACCCAAGATTAATATATACACATATATTCAGATAGCATAAGATACATATCGCAAAAGCACTGAATTGACCTTCATGCAATCACCGAATTGAAACACAAATCAGGTAATCATCGACTTGATCTTCATGCGACCTTTAGTTATTTATTATAAAACAAAGGATTGTAAGCAGAAATTGAATCGCAAGATTTGCAAATAAAAGATTGAAAGGCAGCTATCAAATATTACATAAATATTCTAAACCTTATAATTATATATATTTGAATTCAAGATATTCAAGATCTAAACAAGAAATTAATAAAAACCTTCAAAGATTAACACATATATCCAAAATATAAAACCAATGAAATTTTATGAATCAATCATTCAAAGAAGAAACAACCTTAATCAATTCCCAATGATTTGACATGACGAGGCTCGGATGCCACTTGTTAGAATCATAAATCAAGATATGATATAAAACGTAATAAACCATAAACCAGAATCTATCATGTCAAATCATTAAGAACAAAATGATAACAGAACTAGATGCGAAAGTGTACCTGAATCCATGAATTCCTTAAAGTTTTTTTTTTGGATCTTAGGGATTTGATCTTTCAAATTAGCACACAAGAAATTCAGAGACTATTTGCTCTCTCTTTCCAAAGGATGGGATATTAGAAATGTTATCTTATGTGTAATTTGGGGACCATAACCCTAATATATATAACTTTGACACATTAGCCCTAGTTTCTAATTAGCCCATCATTAATTAAAAATTAGTTACTAAAGTATCTACACATATTTGACCCATACTTTATTTAATAACTAAAGCCCAATAAACCTTTATATTTATATATATAAGTGTTTTGAGCTACCATTTTAGTAAATTTTGCATTTTTTAATTGTTGAAGCTAGACCAAGCTTAAGTAGGGACTGATTTGATAAATCATGAAGAGTGTAGGTACTATTTTTTTAGAATGCTAAATGTCCTTGAGGTGATGGATTAAATTATAAGTCTTATGGGCTAGTTTGGTTAAATTAAGGGGTGATTTTTGTTGATATTAGTCTCTAGGGAGTTAAATGTTGTAAACTCAAAATAACATGGTTTAA
Organism: Gossypium hirsutum; assembly: GCF_007990345.1. Taxonomy (NCBI): domain Eukaryota; kingdom Viridiplantae; phylum Streptophyta; class Magnoliopsida; order Malvales; family Malvaceae; genus Gossypium; species Gossypium hirsutum. The sequence goes on from NC_053437.1 coordinate 48,321,967, forward strand.
GTCATGAATTATAATGATTAAGGGACTATTGGAAAATAATATAAATTGGTTAGTTGGGAATTGACTTGGGAAAACTAAAATTTGGGAGTTTTGGATTAAGGATTGAATGGTATATATATTGAATACAAAGATGTGAAATTTGTTTAAAGGGTTAAATGTTAGGGTATAAATATTCTTGGTGGTTAAATTATGAAATTAAATTATTGTTTTTAGATCAAGAAACGAGAGGATCAGTTGCTAATCGTGGAAAGGAGAAGGTTATCGAGCGATCGTCTTCGATTTTAGTAGCTTCTGTAATTCGGTAAGTTCATAGTCCTTGAACTTGAACTCATTAATTCATTTTAGTTAATTTAGTTAGTACTTAATGTTAATGATATATATTTTAATATAATTGATTAATTCAATTGAATTGAGGAATATGAATGATTATATGATTGAATATGAGATAAACAAAAAATGTAATTTAGTTGTGGTTGTGTTTGATGGAATTGTGAAACAAGGTATTGAGGATGTAATAACTGTATAACGAATATTATCAGTTTATCTTCCTAGTGTTGGGCACACGATTATATTTGTCGGTTTATTCGACTAGCGCTGGGCACAACTTTCGTCAGTTTATCTGACTAGTGCTGGGCACATCATTATATCTGTCGGTTTATCCGGCTAGCACTGGGCACAACTTTCGTCAGTTTATTTGACTAGTACTGGGTACATCGTTATATCTATCGGTTTATCCAACTAGCACTGGGTGCAACTTTTTCAGTTTATATGACTAGTGATGGGCACATCAATATATATGTCGGTTTATCTGACTAACGTGGGGCGCAAAACTTGATTACAGTTTAACCATTAGGCAACGGGTTCCATTTATTGAATGACTCATATTGACAAGGTATAATAAATCCAGTGGAAAAGATTGATATGTGAAAGATATCATGGAAGAGGTATTAAATGAATTATTGAGTAGTATGCTAAATTTCATGGAGATAAACTTATACATTATGGAATGTAAATTTAGGTCACTAGGTGTAAGTGTGATTCTTTCAAAGAATAAGTTTTCTTAATGTTTGAACCCTTCTTTTAATGCAGGTTAGGTAGTTACTTTTGTCCATCGACTCAGCATCCACGAAAAATCCCGAACTCAACGTTGGTGATGTATTTCTTTTTGTGTCATGGCATGTACGTAGGATAATGATATTTTTAGTCATAATCTGATGGTCTATGGTTGAATCTAGTATAATTTACTTATATTGAAAGTCATATAAACTTTAGAATTATGTTTTGTCTTGAAACAAATGTTTGTATATAGTTATGAATGAAATAAGCATGTTGATAAGCTTGACTCTTTTGGATGTGTATAATTGTTGATGTGAATTGGTAAATGCTTTGTGAAAGGACAACTTGGTAAGGTTGGTTATATTTGGTCATTTTGGTGAATGTTGATTGAGGATGAGAAAGTGATTAATGTCATATGCTCTTTAACAAGGTTATGGAATAATTAGTCTTTGTATGAGTTGCCTTTGAATAGCACATTAGTTAGGCACATGTATTATAGGTAATTGGTATGTTTTGTCTTGTTTGAAAGTATTTTTCATTATGGTTTTAATATGGTTTTAGGTTTGGATTGGTGGCCAAGTTAGGTGTAAAGTTTACCTTGTTCTTGAAGAAAATTTGGTGCACACAGATGTGTGTCCCCTGTTTTCAAAAAACTTTCAAATTTTCTTAACTTTTCTGTTTGGTTTCAAATTGATCCCAAAATGTTTCTAATTTATTTTTAAGCCTCGTAGACTCGTTTTAAGGCCCGTATGTGTATGTTAGATTACAAATGAATTAAGATTGATCAATTGTAATTATGATTGAATATTTGTTGGTATGAATTGTAAAATGTTTAGAATGTCATTGTAATACCTTGTGACCCCGATCCAGCGATGGGGATAAGTTAGGCGTCTTACATGTTTTCCCTAAAACATATTTTTTGTAGCGTTTTCCAAACTTGATTTTCCAACAATTTATAGTTCCAATGGATCTCGGAGTGTTCCAAGGGGTCGAACCCAAGGGAGGAAGAGATTGTGCAATTCCTAGTTAAGAGCATGCAAAAGAAAGAGTCTAAATAACTAACCGCTAAATGATATATTACGTTAAATAATAAAATGAAGAGTGGTTAAATTAAACTATCAATTAACAACCTAGAGGACTAAATCGTAAGGGATGCAAAGTTATGAAACTTACAAATAAATAACAAGCGGTGGTTGGTTGACTTCGATGTCGTCCACTAATAATTTAATTAAGGTTCTAATTTGCTTAAACTTATAAATTAACTCCGTTTTACCTTTCGGCCTCAACTTTACCAAGTTGGACAGATTAGTCCGATTTATCTATTGATCTCACCAGCTAACCCAGGACTAAAGAATCAATGCTTAACAAGATCACTTCTCGGTCTCACTTGCCTAAATCTTCCCTTAAGTCGTCATTCCTAAGTTTCTACGTTCGTTCAATTTAGTCCCTTAACCAAAAAATAGCTTACCCACATCTTCATCAACCAACCTCCTTAGGGGTTTAGTTACTCACGTTAAAAGCTAAACTAACAAGCATAAAAGAAAGAAACATAAAATCCATTAAAGTAAAACTTAAGAAAAATAAGAAAGTTGGGATTTCTAATGAAAAACTTAAAAAAATTAAAGATGAACATTTAATAAAATAAGAAGTAAAGAACATGAAAGGTAAAAGCTTTAGCAGCTAAAACTAAAGGAAACTGAAAATTCATTAAACAAAGATGAAAATGTCATTATAAGAGAATAAACGGACTGAAAGTGTAAATAAATCCTAGCTATAGTGATAACTAACTTAACTAACAAGAAGAAAATTGCAGAAAATTTAAATCTACAACTAAGGAAGAAAATAGAAAATATGAAACCTTAGAAAAAAAAAGAAGAGAAAACCAAGAGAAAACCTAAGAAAACTAAAGCAAAAGCTATCCTAAGTGTGGCCTCCTCTCTCTTCAGCCAATTTTGGCTAATTTAGCAGCAAATTTTGACCAAAATTGTGACCAAAATGCCCTTGAATGGTCCTCTCCTGATTGGTGCAATAGTTGGATAAAAATTATTCCTCGTGTAATTTTTTGTCCCTTGACGACAGTGATATTGTCATACCGATATCGTCGTCAGTCTTGGAATGAGGGGTCTTCTTGTCACTTGGATATCACAATACCCTAAGCGGATATTGCGATACCACTGCTTCATGCCTTGATCCCAGAACTGATAGGGCTATCATGATTCTAATGCCCTAATGTCATGATACCCCTGCTTTGGAGATGTTTTCACATGATTTCAGGCCTCCAACAAGTACCTACAACACTCAATCAAATGTTAGGTCCCTCAATTGCACAAATGGCCAATTTCAGTATAAAAAATAAGTAAAACAAGGAAATTTTCACTTATTCAATTGAAACGTAAAAAATATTAAAAACTACATAAAAGACACAAAAACACTTGAAAACAAGCTCTTTAAGTATAACGGGGAAGCCTAATTTGACATATCAAATTACGATAGATCACACCCCCTGTTCAGAAAAATGAAATGAAGAGGCTGATTCAGAAAATGTTGTAGGCAAGCATATTAAAGACAACAATAGCTCATTGGCTTCTCGCATTATCATGATCAAGAAGGAAGATGGTAATTGGAGACTGTATGTTGACTACTGACAACTCAACCAAGTTACCATAAAAAACAAGTTTTTTATTCTAGTTATTGAGGAATTGTTGGATTAGTTGGGACAAGTTGTGTTCTTTTCTAAATTGGATCTCAAATTTGACTACCACCAAATTAGAATCTGGAAATTTGATATCCATAAGATAGTTAAAACACATGAAGGTCGTTACAAGTTCTTGGTTATGCATGCATGTTGGCCTCACCAATGCTCCTTTTACCTTCCAAGCATTGACTAACTCAATTTTCAAACCACTACTAAGGAAATCAATCCTTGGTTATGCCTTTTTCTCTCGATTTGATCACATTTTACATCTCAAGGAAGTCCTTCATATCTTGAGAAATCATCAATTGTATGCCAAAAGAAGTAAATACAACTTTGCTTCTACAAAAGTTGAATACATTGGCCATGTTATTTCAAGGGGGACAATCACTATAAACTATTCTAAGGTTGAATGTGTAGTGACTCGGCCCGTTCCAAAATTAGTAAAGGAACTACAATGATTCCTTGGACTCTCGAGGTATTATCATAGATTCATTAGGAATTATGGTGCCATAGCTAAACCTTTGACTAATATCTTTAAAAAAGGTGAATGAAGATGGAATTTAATGGTTGAGAAGGCATTTCAGGCATTGAAAAATGCATTAAATATTGCACCTGTCTTAGTGTTTCCTAATTTCCATTTGAAAATTTATATTGACACAGATGCTACTGGCTATGGAATGGGAGTTGTCTTACAATACAAAGGCCAACCTCTTAAAAGTTTTAGTAAGGCATTATGGGTGAGGCATTAAGCCTTGTCTATATATAAAAAGGAAATGTTGACAGTACTTTTTGTGGTTAAAAAGTGGCATCTTTATTTAGTGAGTTACCATTTTAGAATTCAAACTAACCACAAAAGCCTCAGGTTCCTTTCTGATTAGCAAGCAATCACATCCTTCCAACAACACTAGGGGGCAAGAGGTTAGGGTATGATTATAAGGTGGTGTATAGGAGGAAAGTTCACAATGTAGTGGCTAATGCTCTCTCTAAGAAGCAACCGATTCACTCTAGTCAATTGCTTGAAATGAGTAGTAGCTCAATCATTAATGAGTTACTAACAAGAGTTTAAAACTCATGGTAGGGTGACCCTAAAATTAGCAAACTATGTTTGAGACTTCAAAAACAAACCTCCTCACACTCCAAGTACACATGGGATTGCAAGTTTTTGAGAAGAAATGGGAAGCTTGTGGTGGAAGCTAACTGAGACCTTAAAAGGGAGTTGCTCCACTATTTTTATGAGAGTTCTATAGGGGCGCTCAAGAATTTATGCTACTCGGAATCGTATGGCGAGTCTCCTGTATTATAAAGGAATGACAAACGATGTTAAATATTGGGTATTAGAGTGTATAGTTTATCAAAGGTGCAAGTATGACAACACAAGTTCACCTGGGTTATTTCAACCCTTACTTATATCACACAAGCTTTGGGTTGCTGTAAGTACGGACTTCATTGCAGGGTTACCTATTTCGAAAGGAAAAAAACACTACCTTTGTGGTGGTCGATAGGCTTACTAAGTATGGACACTTTCTGGACCTGTTTTACCTTTTTTTGCCTTAATAGCTTCCCAATACCACCTCAACCAAATCTATAAGCTACATGGTCTTCCTAAATCTATAGTGCCTGACTGTGACAACAAATTTTAGTCAGTTTTGGCAGGATCTATTCAATAAGCTTGGCATGCGTTTGCACCTATCCATTTCCTGCCACCTTGAAAATGATGGGCAAATAGAAGTCCTCAATAGGTGTTTAGAAAGCTACCTATGATGCATGACTAGTTTGAGACAAACGGACTATTTCTCTTGGTTACCCCTAGTTGAATGATGGTTCATCTCCACCTTCCACTCAACCATACAGACCACGCCCTATAAAGCCTTATATCGATAGGTACCTCCTCAGCATTTATCTTATCTAGTAGGGATATCAACAGTTGCCTGTGTTGACAGAAGTTTGCAACAATGTGAAGCATTGAAAAAACTCATTCAATTTCATCTTAAGAGGGCCCAAGATAGGATGAGACAACTTGCAAATCGTAGGAGAAGTGTAGAACATTCCAAGTTGGGGAGTTGGTATACCTTAAGTTGTAGTCGTACAGATAGTGTCACATCCCAAAAACTGGGTTAATAAAAATTGGGTTATTCAAATGAGAGTGGTCACGTTCGAATTTTTTTAGATGACCTTAGCACATTTGATAATAAAAAATTATCAATTATAGTGATTGAGTAGTGGTGGAGCCATCCTTAATGATTTGATTTTGAATCCCTTCCCTTTCATTAATTTCTATTTGGTACAAATTTGTTTTAAACCCTTAGAAAAGATCATCCCATGTTTTTAAATATTTTCTGTTAAAATGATCATTAGGAGTAATGTGGTCAAGTGGTTGAGTGCTTAAAAAAATTCCTAAAGGTCCTATGTCCAATTCCCCATACTCTCAAATTTGTATTTAATTTTTTTGGCAACTTTAGCTAGTGTGAACATTCATTACCGTCCAACCTAGTTACAATGCATGAGGAAAGATTCTTTCCTTGTGTGTGAGTCAACATTCCCTCATTAAGCCCTATTTTCACTCTCATGGTCCCTATTTTGCTCATTTCTCCCCTCTACATGCCTATTCCTTGTGTGTCATACATTGAACCTAGATAAAGTGAATGACACCTTTTGTTGTCCATATTTTATTTTCCTATTAATTTTTGCAACCCCCTCTTTTGCTTATCCTTATTTTCTCCCTTTTTCTTTTGTTTTAACCATCAACCACATTTGTATTATTTTCCTCCTCTCTTCCACTACTCTTTTGTCTCGAACCACCATCGTCACCACCGGACCTCAACCTTCCCGCCACTTTTCTCTTCTATTTTCTCCACCGCCACACTTAGCGTCGCCCTCCTCTACCATGACAACCTCTTTCTTCTCTTTTCTCCTCATTTTCACAAGTGTCAAAACCCTTTCTCTTTTTCGTTGTCCACCGTCGTCCGTCACCGTGAAAACAACCATATTTTGGCTATTGCTCTCAAATCTCAGCCATCTTCTCTTCCATATCGATCCCCAATTTCTGAGATCGATTGATTTCAAACGTCTAATTTCCTATAATTCAAAGAGTGGATTCATATTGGATTAACAAAGAATCTGAGATAGATCTAATTAAATTCAGAAGTGGGCATTAGAATAAGTTTCTGCATTAGAATTATTACGATCAGGTGTTGGTTTTAACACTAAACAAAATTAAGTCTTTGTTTTATATTGATAAAAATGTTATTATTTAAATTATGTTGTTTGATGGGGATACATTATGTATCCATAAAGAGAGATAAACCCATTGTTATAGATTATGTCAACTAAGTGCTTTCCAAACCGTATATGCTGTGAAAAGCTTGTTGTGTGATATTGATGATTATTATTGATTTTAAAAATATGTAAATCTCATTCTCATGTTATGTGATCATATGGCATATGTGATACCTGCATGATTAGAAAATGTGAACTTTTGGTACCATGTGTACATATGTGAATTGCATGTTAAACATGCCTATATGATTTTGAGTGATTTTGGCCAAATCACATGCATGGGATGGGATATATGAAAGGTGAAAGTTATTGGACGTTTATCTATGATTTTGGTGGCTTGTCCACGATATTGATTGTTGGCAATTTATCTGCGATTTTAGTGGCTTGTCCACGATATTGATTATTGGCAGTTTATAAGTGTTACTGTGACACTATTCACAATTGTTATGTTATTGGATGGACGAGTTCTGGAGAACTTGATTTTGGTGTGTAGCTGAGATGGGTAGGATTGTTTTCACAAAATCTGCATCGTTTTATGAAATATGCATTGACATGATCATGCATAGTATAAGTGTGAAATATTGAGTTATATGAAACTGATATGATTATTATGATTGTATAACATGTATGTTTATATGTATGTGATTGAGTTTATGTTAATCTCACAATGAGTTTTATAGCTCACCCCCATTTAGTTTTTTGATTTTACAGATAACCTCGAGGTTAGGATTCGATGATAGCATTTGGAGGAGTTTCTCAGAAGTCTTCTTAAATTAAAGTTCTTAAATTTTATTTTGATATTTTGGGTTTGTAATAAGTTTATGTATGGACTGTGGCATGAGACTTTACTTTGGGAATTTTATTCTGATTTGCATGACTTAATTGCATGAAATTAAGTTTTAAAAACTCCATAAGTTAGTATTTGATAAGATTTCGCATGAAACTCGATTTTTAAAATAAAATTTGTCAATAAAACATTTTTCCAATGCATTTATGAAAAATGAGTTTTTTAATAAAATTAGACTTAGTTTTCAAAATTATAAATGTCTACAATTGAGATATTATATATTCTGATTCCTAAAATTTGCAAAGTTTTTACGAAATTAAAGTAAATATTTTATTTCATTTGTTTTGAATTGATAAGTTAGCTGTTTAAAAATATTTTTCAAAATTTTGAAAGATTATTTCGGCCATTTTCGTGAACAAATGGTTTTGAAATGTGATTGAAAATAAAGTTGAATATTTGATTTTATTAGTTTTGAACGAACTGCGCAAATGGTTTAAAAAGTACTTTTGAAAAGTTTTTCTAGGCCATTCCAGTGACCAATGTAGGTTTCCGAATTCGACCATAATGAGTGGTTGAGTTTAGGGGTGTTAAAGATAACCACAGTCAAAAAGGTGTTGAACCAGAAATTGTTTCCTAAGTTTTTTTTGGCCCCTTTATTGTTGAAGCCAAAGTGGGGAAGGTGGCCTACAAACGCCAATTACCAGCATGGTCTCACATTCATCCCACCTTCCATGTGTCTCAACTTAAGAGACATGTTAGCATGCAACTAGGACAAACTACCTTATCTATTGTTTTTGATTCTTACTCTTTTCTTGTAATTTTTATGTTTTTGAGACTTTTACAACTAGGTCCAACTTAATATTACCTTAGTTTTTGATTTTATTGAAAATTTTGGAAGTTACCATTGTTGAATTTAGGATTTTTTAGATGAATAAACATGGATTTAGAGCTTTAATTTTTTTATATGATGATTTTATAAAGTGATTTTGTTAAATATTGACTTTAGGATCAAATTGTGAAGAACTAAAGAATTAGGGTTTGGTATTAAATTTATATTTTATTAAGGGCTTTATGATAGCCTAGAATATTTAGATAAATTCTTAATTGAGAAAAAATTAGTTAATTTGATAAGAGTAGTTAGTTAAGGACTAAATTGTAAAAAATGTGAATGTTTGGGGTAATTGTGTAAATTTGAAAATTTGAAGGGTATTAATTTTGAAATGAATTAGAACTAAAATATATGCTAATGAATGAGTAATTTTATATTTTATATCAAGATCTCATAGATACTCGTGAAAAAGAAAAATTAGCAGAATAGTCCCTAAACTTATACAAATATTACAATTTAATCCATGTAAGTTCGTACGGTTAAACTTTAATATTTATATTGAATTTATGAATGATATTATTTATTTATTCCATTTTTGAAAACAAAGTATTCTTAAAGTTATAAATTTGAATTGAATATTTAAAGTAAATAAAACGTGGGGTCTGAGTACATTCGGCATTCGACGGATTGACGGCATTGGAGGAAAATGAGAAAAAATTACCCAAGTAAACTGAGGTTCAGCATTTGTTGCAAACTTTCATGTTTACTTTCCGTTTAGCTCTCACGAGCTTCTGTTTAACTCATATGAGTTTCTGTTCAGTTCTATTAAGCTTCTGTTTAACCCTTATGGGTTCCCGTTCAGCTCTTACGAGCTTTCGTTCAACCCATATGGGTTTCTATTTAGCTCTCATGAGCTTCTGTTCAACCTTCAGGCTTCTAAAAATGGTGTACTCTTATCCGTAAGTCGTTCTTCAAATTGGGAAGATTTGGTAAGTGATTTATGTATTGAAATTGAAAGATATTTTGTTTATTATTGGTATTGATTTGAAACTAGTGTATTCATCAATTGAAGTTTTGAATGGCAGGGAGTTATCATGAATGAATTTATTTATTTGGTTTGTTATAATAGGTTTGGTAAGATTTATGTTTAATCCATCGAACTTACTAAGCTTTATTAAGCTTACTTGTGTGGTTTACTGTCTTTGTAGATTTTTGTGATGTCAGAAGATCGGATCAACACATCAAGTTACACTATCCAGCTTATTCCAGTAGTTTTTGAAGCGTCAAATATGGTTTATATGGCAAGTATAGGGTTTGATGTAGATTATGTCAAAGTTGGTTTGTATAGATATTATGAATGATGTTTTGTTTACATAATCAACTTAGGAATATATTTTGGTTTGGTAATGAAGTAAATTTGTGATGTGAGTGTGAATAATATATGCTTATAGGTATTTAACTAGTAGTAAACCCTAGCAAAATTTGTTAAATGGACTAAATAGGTAAGTTTGAGTATTTAGGGTATATGAGATGATATATATTGTGTATAAAACATGATTTTGGCTTATTTTGATTGTTTTGTTGTGGTATGTTGATGTGTTAAAATGTTGTGTTTAGGTTGATACCTAAATGGGTGAGAAATGTAGCTTTAAAATGGCCTATTTTCGTCCACACAGGCAGAGACACGGGCATGTGTCTCAGCTGTGTGTGACACACGTCCTAGCACCATGGGCATGTGGTTTGGCAGTGTGTCCCCTACAACTATTAAATTGCAAAATAGAATTCCCAGGATTTTTCACACGGCCTAGCACACGAGCGTGTGGCTTGGCCGTGTGACCCCTACATCTTAATATTACAAGTCAGTAGACTCACACGACCTAGCACACGGGCGTGTGCCTTGGTCGTGTGACCCAAGCCAATAAGCACCCTAATTTGGACACAGGCTGGGACATGGTTGTGTGCTCCTATTTCAAATGCCCACACAGCTTGAGACACAAGCGTGTCTCCTAACCATGTGATCCATACGGCTTAGCCACACGGGCGTGTGTCCTCTACTTCATTAAAAAAATTTGATATTTTCTAAAAAATTTCTCTGAGTTTTTGGTTTAGTCCCAATTTATTTTAAATGCGTATTTTGGGCCACGAGGGCTCATATAAGGGACAATATGAGTGATTATGATTAGTTTTTGATGTGTATGTTAAATGGTATGAAATATTCGTATTTGATCTAAAAGTTTGATAATGCTCCGAAACCCTATTCCAGCGACAGATAAGGGTTAGGGGTGTTACAAATGATGCTAGGAAAAAAGAAGGAAAAGCAATGAAAGAAATATTGCCAGGAAAAGAGATTAGGTAAAAGAGAAAGACCAATAAATTAAATGAAGGGAATCAATTGAAAGGGAAAGTTTGATGTGAAGGCTTTCATCAATGCAAAGGATTCTTCACAATAAACTGTAAAGTTTGATTTTTTTTTTGTTTTTGCTTATGGTTCAATATGAATAGTGAAGGATTTCATCGACACAAAAGGAAGGTCTGGTCAAGGTTACAAGAGGACAAACCAATAGTCAAAGCTAGATTAGAAATTGTTTTCTTTGAAATATTCGACAGAGATTTCGCCAATTTAAGGTTGATTGCGAATAATCCATGCCAATAGATTTGTAGAATGGATTACAAGCTATCGATTGATGGGTTCTGTTATGGAATAAAAGTTTCAATTTGTTTTATTTTACATACTATTTTGTTGCAATGACAGCTATTGTAACAGCTAAGGCTACTCGGGTTTCTACTTAAATACATGCAGTACGGGAGAGCAGGATCTTCTTTTGGCTGTTTTTTCACACGTCCCTTTCTTCAATCTTCTCTCTTACAATTTTTGTTTCTCTCCTATGTCTCTCCTCCTCCTTGAATTTTTTGTAACGTTCACAACAAAGATATTAGAGCTACCAGTCCTCTATGGCCAATGACGGTACCACCACCAGATTGTAGAAGGACGTTGGGCAACTTCAACAAGAAATTTTTCAACTCCAAGCACGATTCTTAGTGGAAATACAATGGTTGGATGCCAAGTTTGATAGTCGAATTAAGGAGCTTTGAGAAGGGGTATGGCCACCGTCAAATGTGTAAACTTGTGACTGGAAAATACTACACCAAATATATATGAAACTAAAGCAATGGTGTGTGCAAGTATACGAGTCAAATTGTAATATAGTAATGTGTTACAACAGAACACAGGAAAGTGTTCCAAGGATCGTACCCAAGGAAGGATGAATTAAATCTATTGAAAACCTCTTTACAATAATAAGTCTAAATAGTAATAATTAAATTCTATATTACAAAAAATCATAAAAGATATGAATATTAGAAATTAAATAACTAAAATAAACAAACAATAAAATAAACAAACAATTAAACCAATCAAGAAGATTAATTCATTTTAGGGTTGTAATTAACTTCAAATTCGGGTTTTAAAGGGGATTAGCTATTAACTAACCAATTATTACCTCCCGGCCTCTAACTGATTAATTAATTGGTTGAGACTCATTTATCTCCCACGCTCACGTTCTCAACCAGGATAAATTACAATTTACTCGGCAAACTTATCTCCCAACCTCATTTAGCCTTTGATTACTTCCTAGGGCTGTCAAGCCTATAGTTTAAGAACGCGTAATTTATACCAACTAACAAACCCTTAATCCTCCGTTAATCACTTCCCTATCCACTCGTTAATCTCCCCTAAGGGATTTAGCTACTCATGGTATTTATAATCTCAAACTCAGTTTATATAAACATGTAAATAACAAGATTAAACCGAAAGATAAAATAGATATACAATAATCCTGATTTGTATCGATTTAGAGTGAAATAGTAAATCTCTCGATTGGGATAACGAATCTTGTCACTTGCAAAGGAGAATAAACTTAAATATTGCAATTGCATAAAAGAAATCTTTGATCGAAATCGATTCCAAGAGAAAAGAACAAAATGTTCTAGAAAAATAAAGGAAAACTAAACCTAAATCCTACTCCTAAATTACGAGGATTTTGGATGCGTCTAAGGCGACTTAGTTACATCAAACCCCTAAGGTTTTATTTATAAAGGTGTTAACAGCCCGAATTAAGTCTTCGGCATGTCCTAGGTCTTCATGTAAAGTTGATTGTGATGAAAATAGCCTTGAAATGCTTGGACTCCATAGCGATCCTATGTCCATTTGGCCCTAAATTAAGCATCATGAACACTCAATTACACAAATTAAAACTACCTAAGGCTAATGTCGGCGTAATAGGTCGCTAACACTCAAAATTGTGTTAAAAACACTTACTTTATTAACTTTTAATACTAAACTACTAATTACTGAAAATGCAATAATAAATACTGAAATAGCTAGAAAACAAGATCCTTAAGGGCGAAAATATACTAAAATAACTACTACAGTTGATGGTAGGTCTGGGTATGTGAAGAGTTTAAATATGAGGTTCAAGGGTTGTTCGAGTAGTATTTGGAGCAACTCCCTTTTGCTCTGGCATCAAGCTCATCGCATGATAAGGGTAAGGGGGTTTTGGGCAACCCACCAAGAGGAGCTCAAGCGGTGACACCGGTTATATCACTCGAAAACTTGCATTCAAATGTGCATGAAGACTACTTCGATCACCAGTTTTAGTTCCACAAGCTTGACTGCCCCAATTTTGAAGGCACGGACTATTAAGGGTGGTGGTCCAAACTCAAACAATATTTTGAGGCTGAAGGGGTAGCAGATGGGGCAAATGTTTGCACCGTGATGTTGCATCTAGAAGGGAAAGCACTAGATTGGCACCATTTTTATACCCAAAGGCAAGGCGATTTCCACCTCTTGAATTGGGAGAGTTATGCAAGAATATTGAAGGACAGGTTTGGCTTTGTATCCTTTCGAAACCCTATGGTAGACTTGATTTCTCTTAGGTAAGTATCCACAGTCGACCACTACCACGACGAGTTTGTAAGCTTTTTGAACCAGTTACACTTGCCCTAACCCTATGCACCAAGTATATTTCTGTTTGTAAAAAAAAAAGTATATTTCTGAGCAGCCTTAAGGCAGACATCGGGCAATACTTGAGTTTCCTCAAGCCAAAAGACTAGGTGGAGAGGTATTTACTAGCTATGCAGGTGGAGACAATTGGGACCAATACTGGGAGAAAACCACTTATAGTAAGCGTTGGAGGACACCTTTGACCTTTCTATTTATTTACAGTAAAACCTCGACCAACACCCATCACTATTACAACCCACCAAACCACCTGAATCGTGTTAGTCAAAAGATGCCTACCATAAACCAATGACGCTTGACCTTTCATTTTCCTAAACAAAAAACTATTAATTTAAACCCATTAAAAAACAACATAACTCTTGACCTTTCAACTCTTGACCTTTCACTTACATAACTCTTAACTTTTATTTAAGTTTATTTAACAAAACTCCCCTGTAAACTTAAATGCTTCTGCCATCCATCATGCCGATTAATTTCTTGTAGTTGTCGAAGAGTACCATCGGTAGTGGTTTTGTAAAGATATCCGCGACTTGGTCCCGACTTGCCACGTGCACTAATTCCACACTTCCTTCCTTTACATGATCTCGGATGAAATGAAAACGAATGTCAATGTGTTTACTTCTCTCATGATTCACGGGGTTCTTTGCCAACTCAATCGCTGATTTATTGTCAACTCGTATCTCAGTTGCACTAAGTTGTTGTTACTCCAACTCGCCCAACAAATTTCTGAGCCATATAGCATGACACACACACCAATATACTACCACATATTCAGCTTCACATGTCGATAGTGTCACAATTGGTTGCTTCTTTGAAAGCCAAGCAAATGCTGTGTTACCCATAAAGAACACATATCCCGATGTACTTTTTCGATCATCTAAGCCTCCGCACCAATCACTGTCAGAATACCCAATCAACTTGTAATCTTCCATATTTGAATAAAATAACTCGAGTGACACCGTTCCTTGAATGTACCGTAGGATTCGCTTCAACGCCTTCCAAAGTGAATAAACCGGCTCTTCCATGAACCGACTTACAATGTCAACACTTAGCGAAATGTCAGGCCTTGTGCAAGTGAGATAGCGAAGGCTTCCCACCAAACTTCGGTATTAACTTGCGTCGACTCATTCTCCTCCATCGAATTTAGAGAGTTTTACACCTGGTTCCATTGGTGTTGATACCGGGTTGCAATGTGCCATCTTGTACTTCTTCAAAATTTCCTTTGCATATGCCTCCTGTGACACAAAAATACCTGTCTTTCTTGTCGAACCTCCAAACCAAGGAAAAATTTCATTAAACCCAAATCTGTCATCTCGAATTCTTGTGTCATTTTGCTCTTAAAATCCAATATCATCTCAATATTGTTCCCCATAAAAATGAGGTCATCGACATAAAGAGCAAGAAATAACATATTACCTCCATTCTTCTTCACATAGAGGGCATGTTCATAAGGACGTTGTTGGAACCCATTCTCCTTGAAGTATGTATCGATACGAGTATTCCATGCCCGCGGTGCTTGCTTCAACCCGTAAAGTGCCTTCTTCAATTTCAGTTCTCCTCTCTTTTTTTCATATACCCAGGTGGTTGTTCGATATAGACTTCTTCTTCGAGCACACCATTCAAGAATTCTGACTTGACATCCATTTGAAATATTAGCCATTTAAATTGTGTTGCTTGTGCAATGAGCAACCAGATTGTCTCCATTCTTACAACGGGAGCAAATACCTCATCATAATCGATCCCCTCCTTTTGCTTATATCCCTTTGCAACAAGTTGCGCCTTATACTGTTGTAACTTGCCTTGAGCATTCATCTTTCTTTTGAACACCCATTTCACACCAATGGGCTAACTTCCATTCAGCAATTCCGTTAACTCCCATGTGTTGTTGCGGTCAATTGCTTTAATCTCCTCATCCATAGCAGTTTGCCACTTCTTGTCTTGCACCGCCTCTTCAAAACTTATAATCTCGGAATCTGCCAAAAGACATACAATATGTACCTCATTTGTTGAATCATACAAATCTTGCAAACTTCGCATTTTTGGTTGTTACGGTTCATCTTCATCATCGGTAGTTTCAGGATTTGTCGGTATGATTGTTGGTGTAGCGATTGATGATCCTTCATCTTTGATGATAACATCCGTTGAGTTATTCCAATTCAACTCGCTTGCTTCATTGAATCGTACATCACGACTTACCACAACCTTCTTACTTATCGGGTCGAGTAGCTTGTATCCTTTTGTTTTCTCATCATACCCAATAAAAATAAACATTTTTCTTTTGTCTTCAAGCTTTGTTCTTCGCTGATCCGGCACATGTGCATAGGCCTCACTACCGAATACTTTAAGATGAGAAATTGATGGTTTTTGTCCGCTCCAAGGCTCTTGTGGTGTTTGATCATCCAACTTCGCATGTGGACATCGATTTTGCACATAGATGACACATTGCACGGCTTCCACCCAAAATTCCTTCGGCATCTTCTTGCTCTTGAGCATTGATCGAACCATGTCAAGAATAGTCTGATTTTTCCTCCCGGCCACACCATTTTGTTGGGGAGAGTATTGTGCAGTTAGGAATAGTCTTATGCCTTGCTCCTCACAATACTCCATGAAAGCCGTCGAAGTATACTCACCACCTCTATCAGATCGTACAGATTTGATGTGTCTACTAGTTTCTTTTTCAACCATCACTTTGAACTTCTTGAACACCTCAAATGCCTCGGATTTTTCTTTAAGAAAATAAACCTAAGTTTTTCGTGAGAAATCATCGATAAAATAAATGAAATACCTTTTACCGCTAAAAGATTTGGGGGTGATTGGTCCACATATGTCGGTATGAATCAATTCGAGAAGTTTCTTAGCCTGATATTCTGCCTTCTTTTGAAACGAAGTTCTCGCATGCTTACTGAGCACACATTCTTCACAAAATTTTCCCTCATAGTCCATGTCTGGTAGCCCATGCACCAAATTCTTCTTCGCCAACTCGTTTAGACCACCATAATGTAGATGGCCAAAACGGAGATACCACAGCGAGGCCTTATCTTCAACATCAACTTGCAAACATTTTCCTCGAACACTTCTCAGATTCAACCTGAACATGTGATTTCTCTCCATTTCAACTCGAGCGACTAAACACCCTTCCTTATCTTTCAAGTGTAACACCCGATCTTTCATAAGTACCGAATAACCTTTTTCCATGAGTTGCCCCAGACTCAAAATGTTGCTCTTGAGGTCTGGTACGTAATACACATCATGGATTGACCCAACTAACCCATCATTTTGTAAATAAAAAATGGTACCTTGGCCTTTTACCTCAACCTTCGACGCATCTCGAAATGACACATGTCCCGTTTCAACCTTTTGCATCTCTTTGAATAGGTGCTTGAACCCACACATATGGTTGCTTGCACGTGTGTCAAGGTACCACACCATGTTGTTGTTGGTGTTGACTTCGTTGTGTGCCATCAAGAGAAAACCTTCTTTTGCCTCCTCATTTTCCGTGGTTAGGTTGGTTGTCTCTTCCACCTTTTTTGAGACACGACATTCTTTCGCGAATGTCCCGCCTTACCACAATTGTAACACTTATCAGAGTTACAATCCTTCGCATAGTGACCATATTTGCCACACTTGTAGCACTCGACATTGGAATAATTTGACCATCCGCCTCTTCCACGACCACGTCTTCTTCCACGCCAATTTTGTTGGTTTGAATGCTCCTTTTCTTCATAATTCCCTTCTTGACCACGACCTTTTCCACCATGACCATTTCCTCGATCTCCACGACCACGACCTCTACCTCGAAGGCTTTGAAAATAGAAAACCTTCTCGTCTTTGATTGATGCCTTGGTTTGAAGTGCTTGCTCGAGTGTCTCATCTTTCTTCTTCTTCTTACGTTGTTCATGTGCCTCGAGAGAACCGGCGAGTTCATCGACTGTGACCGTTGCTAGATCTTTTGACTCTTCTATGGCACATACGACATTCTCGAAACTGTCAGTTAATGATCTCAAAATCTTCTCCACAACTCGTGCATTGGTTAACGCTTCTCCGTTTCGGTTGAGTTGGTTCACCATGATTTGAACACGCGTGATGTAGTCGGAGACACCTTCCGATTCCTTCATCTTTATGCCTTTCAGCTCGCCACGAAGAGTTTGAAGGCGGACTTGTTTAACTCGACCGGCTCCTTTGTACACCTTTGCTAAAATGTCCCACGCTTCTTTTGAAGTTGTCGCACTTGCAATCTTCTCAAAGCCCAACTCATCAACAGCTTGAAATAACATGTACAATGCCGCTTTATCTTTCGATCGCATTTCTTTCAACGCATTGTTTTGAACCGCCGTATATCCCGCAGCAGTTGTCGGTTCTACGAAACCTTCTTGGACCACCTCCCAACCATCTTAAGACCCGAGAAGAGGTTTCATTTGGATGCTCCAATTCTCATAGTTCACCTTTGTTAGTCGAGGCAATGGCACATTACTAGTCACACTCTCCATAGCTCAGATACCAAATTGAAGAAAATGTTCTCAATATAAAATTGTTCTCTCTTATAAAATCAAAAGCTTACAAACTATTTATAGGCTGTAGTCTACCCTTTAAAACAACAAAAAAATTGAAAATATTAAAATCTAATAATAACCATAAACCAATGACTCTTGACCTTTCATTTTCCTAAACAAAAAACTACTAATTTAAACCCATTAAAAAAACAACATAACTCTTGACCTTTCACTTACATTACTCTTAACTTTCATTTAAGTTTATTTAACAGTTCTTACACCTTAATTGATCCAACTAACTAGTAGTACAACTCTCTCAAATCTATGAGAAAGGGCTCGAGACTCCCGACAATAAGACACCAAACTCAAAAAGGTTTGTACAAAGATACAACACCAAGCCTCCCTACACCTCAAATAGTCATACGACGGCATCACCCTTGGGAGAAAAGGGAGCTTGTAATCGGGTCTCTCGATGGGGTTAAAAGGGAGTTATTCCATCATTTCTGCATTGGTGCTACAGGGAGTCATTCAGGGGTTCACACAACAAAAATTCGATTGCCTGGTATTGTTTATTAGAATTGGCTATCCAAAGATGTCCAAGAACGGGTCAAAGAATGCAAGTTTTGCCAATGATGCAAGTACGACCATGCCACTTCTTTTGGGCTATTGCAACCGTTTCCCATCCTTCAAAAACCATGGTCAGTCATAAGCATAGACTTTATCGAGGGATTACCAAATTCAAAAAGGTACAATTTTAGTAGTGGTGGATAGACTAACTAAGTATGGCCATTTCATTGCTCTATCCTATCCCTTTACCGCCATGACAGTAGCTCAAGAATACCTAAATAACATCCACAAATTGCATGGGGCACCAGAAAGTATCATTTCGAACCAAGACAAAGTATTTATTAGTCATTTTTTGCAGGAATTATCTAAACGGTTATAGACTAAGCTTCACTTCTCCACGGCTTATCACCTTGAATTTAAGGGTCAAACCGAAATTCTCAATCGATGCTTAAAAGGATACCTTGTTGTATGTGTGGGGAACGACCAGGGTACTAGGCATCATGGTTACCATTTATCGAATGGTGGTATAATACAACGCTTCATTGAGCCATTCAAATAATGCCTTATGAGGCCCTCTATGGCTAAACACCCCCATCACATGCTCTACTTAATTAGCACATCTTCAGTGGATAAGCTAGAAAAGCTCATTCTCTTTCATATTAAAAGAGCATAAGATCACATGAAGCAATACGTGCACAAGAAACAAAGTGAAAGGTACTTCCAAGTGGGGGATTTTGTATACTTAAAACTCCAACCATATCGACAAACCACCGTCCAACGCATGCTAAACCAAAATTTGGGACCCAAATACTTTTGTTTGTTTGCTGTGATTGCCAAGATTTGCCAAGTCGCCTATTGATTAAAGCTACCAGAAGGATCAAGAATCCATCCCACCTACCATGTGTCACAATTGAAGAAACACATCGGTAAAGCTCCTTCATAGCAATACCTACCCTTAGTGTTGGGGCTTTAGCAAGAGAACCTATCCGAATTGTGGTTCAAAGAATCGTCAAAAAAGGGAACCATTCCTGCAGACAAGTCTTGGTTGAATGGAGAAATACCTTCCAAATGACTCAACGTAGGAATCGTGGCTTGAGTTGCTCCAACAGTTTCCAAACTTTAATCCTTCAAGACAAGGATAATTTGCAGCAAAAGAGTAACGATTATGGAATAAAAGTTTCAGGTTGCTTTATTTCATATTTCACGTTATTTTTGCATGGACCAAAGTAGTGGGTTTTGGCTTTAGTGATACGGGGCGTTTTGCCTTGTTTTTATTTTATGTACTATTTTGTTGCAATTAAAGTTGTTGTAATGGCTAGGGCTATTAGGGTTTTTTCTTAAATACATGCAGTAACAGTGCACGGGAGAGTAGGATTTTCTTTTGGCTATTATTTTACACGTTCCTTTCTTCAATCTTCTCTTTCTCAATTTCTATTTTCCTTTTATATCTATCATCCTTCTTGTCTTTTCTGTAACAATCATAACAAGTTTTGCTTAAGTTTCATATGTTGGAGAGCGGCAATTCATGTCAATACTAGTGGTGGCAATAGAGTTTTTAGGAGAAGAAAAGAAGAAATGAAACAAAAGAAAGAACTTGAAAAAAATCATAAATTTATTTATTTAATGTTACATATTTTTATAATTTTTTATTTCAATTATATATTTTTAATTTTTAAAATTATTTTGTATAAATAATGATGTAACATTGCTTATGTGGTATTTTCTTCCCATGTGTCACTATGTAATAGGGCCATATCATTATTGACCATAGTTGATTAATCAATAACTAACAAACATGGAAAAAATTAAATTAGGTATTACTTTTGACAAAAAATTAAGCACCAATATGAGAAAATAAGTATACTTTAAAAAACGATATGACAAAAATTTATGTGTAATTTTGAGATCTATTTTTTCTACCGTAAAAACTTTGTATTATTCAAATTAAAAATATATATCATTTTTTATTACACGAATTATAGAGCATCAATTATCTCTCAAAAAATAAAAGTACAAATGAAAAGGCTTAAGGGTGTAAAAAGCCCTTGAACTTTTTCAAAAAAAGTAATTAAGCCCTTGGTTTTTAATTTTTTTCACTCAATTGGGTACTTGAACTATTAAAACTCAGCAAAATGGCCCCTTGACAGACGTTGACCATTCCTTTTTAATTGTTAAGATGATGTGGTAGTTAAGTTTGACTTTTTTGTTCCATTTTTGCCAACTAAGACGCCACCTCGAATGCCACATGTATTATTGATGACATCGACATTTTTATTTGATGTGTCACACTCGGTTTCTTTTAAGTCCAGAAATTACGAAATAATTAGGGGATGGCAACTTCATTTGAAAATTAGGAAATCTTAGTGATCAAATTGGACATGGTTGAGAACCAATTCTGGTTCGGTTAGATTGGAACTAATTGGTTCCTTAGTGGAAGACAAAATGATTATCAATTGATGGTTGTTATACGATGGAAGACCATGCGTGAAGGGTTATAATTAGTTAGGGAATGACTTTCTAGGGAGGATTCATCTCCATTTTTATTCATTTTCCTCTCTTCTTAATCCCTTCTTGGATTGTTTCGAAGAAGAGGCAATTACAGAAAGCTCTGCATAGATCAGTAATCATGAGGTTTGAATCAGAAAAATGGAGAATCCACTAAGCTGGTAAGGTTCTTAGTCCTTCTGTACTCGTAGGGTTAAGTAAATGAAGTTAAGGGTTTTCAGAACCATTTTAGGGGTTTTGCATGTTTCTGGAAATTTGAGTTTTAAATTGATAATATTAGTTTAACTCATGATTTTGGGTTGTCATGCTTAGCTTTCATGAGAGTGGGAACTCTAAAAAGCTAAGCGGAGGAGGAAAAGAAGTGTCAAGTGATTTTCTATACTATACTTTTGGGATGTTGTATGTTTGGTATAGAATTACATTGAGTCCAGGATGGGTTCTATGATGATGCATAACTTCTATAGCTTGAGATTGCTTGTTTGCATAAGGTTGAATAGGTTTATGAGTATTTGTCAACGTGTAGATGTTTATGAATTACATGTAATGTTTGTTGATTCATTATGGAATACGAAAGGGAATTATTGACACGATAGATGAAGTTCCGAATTGGGAATAGGAATCTTTGTTAGATACCGCCATATGGTATTGCTAGTGCGAAGCTCTGAGCTTTGCAGGGGGACATTTCAGTGTTTGAGCATCAAGGTAGATATAAGATAGGTTAATATCGATGGTTATAAGGTTCCATAGAGTAATATCGTGACGACAATCAGCAAGCTCTATGGGGCAACACTGCAACGGCATTAAGGTCCTATGGGGTGACACTGCAAACGAGGTCTAGTGTCTAAAACCATAGTTCGACTATGGCAACCAATATAGTTTATTGGGACAATAAATATAGGATAGTCCGCCAGGAAAATAAACACGAGGATTACTAGGTGTAAAACCATAGCTCGGCTATGGCAACATAGAGAGTCCACCGAGACAGTAAACATAAGAAGTCCGCCAGGACATTAAACATGGAACCTTACGAGTAAGACCATAGTTCGGCTATAGAAGCATGTGGAGTCAGTCAGGAAAATAAGCACGGATGGATAATCAGGATGGTAATTTTAGGGAATTTTGCAAACAAGGAAAGAGGAGTAGAAGGAAAATGAAAGTATGGATACATAACATACAACCAATGGGTCGAAAGAATCCTCTAATGAATGGGAAATATAGTGGAAGTGGGAAAAGACTGTTAGAATAGTAGTTGTGAAAGCCAGTAGCGCATATGGGTGGTAACCCAGCTAGGAATAGTCGTGGGAGATGATGCACCAGTGGTGCCTGGTATACAGGCAAAGGAAATAAGGTCTAACCGAGGATCACAGATAAGGATCTGCCATTAAGAATCTCTAGAGGCTGTTCAAGGGACTTTGCATACTAGTGGTTGATCGAAGTACGCTGGTTAGTCCATAAATAAATGAGGGGTCAGTTAGAACCCAAAGATAGAGAGAGTTGGCAAGAAGAGAAACATCGAGTAACAGACATGTCTGTTAAGACTATTCCTCTTTAAGGGAAAACTAGTGTGGAAGTATTAGCCAAATGGCTAGTTTAGTAGGGAACCGGCATGTGAGAGGAATCATGAACCCAGGCGATCACCTAGATAACGGTCTATTAGGTAATGTAGGCCAAAGCAGTCCATAGTAGACAAGTATGTTTCACCTCAAAAGTAAGATACCGAGATAGGCCAGGATACAAGGAAGTAATCCAAACAACATTGAAACCGAAGGGTGGAGTGGAAACAGTAAAAATGAACCTAGATAAGAACGCCAATATGCATAGACCTTTCTAGTAGACCTTATGAGTAGATACACATCATGGACAAAATATCAATGTATGCATCATAACTATGGTGTGTTCACAAGCCAGGATAAAATCAGAACGATTAAGCATGGTAGGAGTAGAGAAGAGAAAGAATACAGAATATGAATTGAGAAAAAAAAGGGTGGGAATCTGTAAGGATGATAAATCAGCTAAAACCCACCATAAGTAGTCAAAAGGGTCATAAGCCGACCAAGTAAATATCTCTCAGTGATCACTCTAGCAATAAAGACAGGCGAACGTGGAACCGATGTTTGGCACCCAGGCACACTAGGGTCGTCAAAAATTAATAGGGAGGATTGTGTTTGGTTCCTTTCTATTTAAAATCCCTTGCAATATGGGGTTTATTTTATTGTAATTTAGTAAAGGAACTCACTAAGTTCATTGAACTTATCAAAGTGTTGGCCTGTGTTTTGCATGATTCGTAGGATAAGGAAACTCGAAGAGGGACCAAGCCAAACTGTGTTGGATCAAGGATCATTGTCAGTAAAGTGTTATGCACATAGGAAGGGGGTACTTTTAAAGACTTTTTCATGGGGTCGAAAGAGTCCAAAGTTGGGACAGTAAACCTTTATTTACAATTATTGTCTCTATTGTAAAGGTTTTCAAATAAATAGAGAATACAATTTAATTTTTAAATAATAAGTTTTAATCTTGTATATGAACCCGGTTCAGTGGTGACACTCCATACCCAGATTCGGCAATCAGGTTGAGTAAGAGTGTTACATGATCTGGCTTTTTATTTGTTATTATAATTAATTTAATTTAATTATTTTAATTACAATTTCTAAAATGATTTGAACCAAAGAAAAAAATAGTAACTCTAACCCCTAAACTTAATCGTCACATTTAGTTTTTTAAGAGAAAAAAATAAAAAAAACACCAAAAAAGACTCTCTTAATAATCACAACCAGTGAATGTTGGAAGAAATTTTGTTTGCCATTTGAATCATTGTTGAAATCTCATTTTCCAAGAACCTTTTGTTTTTTAAGTTGAAATCTTATATTGAAAGTCAAAATCCTTTTATTGAATCAAAAACCCCTTTACTAAATCCCTAAATCTTCAACGATACATTGTAGAATAAAAAACCCCTTTTGCTAAATTGAAAACCACATTTTCCAAGAACCTTTGTTCAATCACAAACCTTAATAAAAAAACCTCTTTACCTTACTCGAAACCCCAAATTAGAAAAAAACCCTATGTCGAAACCATTTTTATTTTTAGAAAAAACAAAAATTAGTTGTCGATGAAAACTAGAGTCGCCACTAATCTTTTATTAAGGTGTGATTGGATCACCTAAAAATGACTTTGGTCTACGAGTTTTAGAAAAACGGGTTCGGGAGTCAGTTACGTACGAGGAAGGATTAGCACCCTCGTACGCCCAAAAATTGGTACCAAGTTGATTAATAAATGTCTTAATGTCGAGAGTTGAAAAATGCGATCCTTAATTAAATTATTTATTAAGACACCCTCATTTTGAAACAGAAAACATCACACCCAATACGTTAGGGCACGATATTTTATTTCTTCAAAATGAGTTTATCCAGAAATACTCGTGCGATAAAATTTAAGAAAATATTTAATTGTTTTAAAGTTATGAAGAAATCGCAGCCCAATACGTTAGGGCACAATTTCTTAAAATCCCAAACATTCAATATTTCCTTTATTTTTTATTCTTATTTTTTTTTAAAAATCTTTGTCTCGAGAAATCAACGTGTCACATCCAATACGTTAGGACACAACATATTGACTTCCCAATGACAAGTTTTATTTTGTTTGATTAAAAAAGTAATCCTCGATTGTTAGATTTTACAAAGAAAATTGGAACCCAATACGTTAGGACTCAACTTTCTTGAAAATCCTAAATACGAGTATTATCTTTATTTTGAAATTTTTTATTTTTAAATTCGAGTAAAAAACGGTGTAATCCTACATTTGGTGCAAATAAATGTCGCTTTAACAAATAATGAATACAACAATGATATAGGAATAATATGAACAATAAATACACGAAATTAACACAAATAAGGTAAAATAATCAATGACATACAAAATATCAAATAGATGAGCAAAATAAAAACATTCTTTTAAATTATGAGTGAAAACACAAATAAATAAACGAGTGAAGGAAACAAACTAAATTAAAAAGTAAAGAATAAGGTGTGTATATAATATATACATTGAAATTATGAAGAATAAAAAAAACACACATATGGATTTATATATACAAATATGGATTATGAAATTAATAAAAAATATATAATGCATTTACGAAAATAAAGGAAATTATAAAAATATATATATTATAAAATATGTATTAAAAATATAAGTATATATATGTACATATATAAGTTTAAAAAAAATAAAAATAAAAAATATATATACATACTTTAATATGTAAAAAAAAAGTATGTATATAAAATTATGAAACATAGAAGATATATAAAAGTATGTATATATATATTTGTAAAATAATGAAGAATAATATATAAAAAAAATAGAAGTATACGTATGTACATATTTACAAAAGTAAAAACAAGTTTTTGAAATTAAAAATATAAAAGTATATATATATTATAAAAAAAGGTTTGTATGTACATGAAAATAATAATTACAATATCAATAATAATTATAATAATAATAACAATAAGAAGGAGAAAATAAATTTAAAAAACAACAAACTGTAAAAAAAGACCAAATAGTCGAAAAAAAACTAAAATAACAAGAAATAAATGTAATTTAAGCAAAATAGTGAGCTAAATCGCGACACGCAAATTACATGGAGAGCCAAATCGAAAATAATCCGCCTCTCCAAAACGGTGTGCAGCGATAAGGGCTGAAATGAATCAAGGTAGAAACATTCGTGCCAAATTAAAAGAAACAACTGGCTTAGTAAAAACATGGCGCAAAAGAGGGAGGGCTTGTTGCGCAATTTTCCCATTTAGAGTGGAAATGCGCGGACCCAACCCCAACTGAACAGCACCATTTGTTCCATCTTTGAATTAATAAAAAAACTTAAAAAACCCATGTTTGTCTCCATTTTCCTGAAGCAAAAAAAAAAAAAACTGTTCTTTTAGGGTTCCTCCAACCCTTGGGTGCCGCCGTTCCCTTATGCCCAAGCTCCGATTTCAACTGAAATGGCATCAACTTGGTAAATCCGGCGAACAGGTAAGTTTCTCCTCTCCCCTTTTTTTATATTTTAAGCGAAAAATAAATAATAAAAAAAGAAAATAAAAAAACGAATAATTAAAAGAATGATGAACACCAAATAAGTAAAACGGAAAAATTACCTATGAATCGAAAAATTTTTTGTATCTGTATTTAATCTCTTTATTTCTATTTTCCGTCTCCCAAAAATCCCCCCTGTTTACAATGCTTTGAGTTCGCTTTTATAGCAAACAATGAAACAAGAAAAAAGGAAAGAAAATTCTCTAGTATCTACTTGATTCGTGATTTCCAGATTTTCTTGCCATATACTCTTGTTTCTTTTCTTGCTGTGCAGGTACGATGTGTGGAGATGGTTACGGCGGCTGAAGATTAGAAACCTTAGTGTTTCTGACAATTTTGGGCCACCGCAATTTGGGCCTTTGTTTTATTTCATTTTGGGCCACATACGACCTGCTTGTAATTTAGACTGTTTTTGTAGGCCGGGTAAAATTTGGGTATTACACCCTATTTTAAAAAGCCAGTAGCTTTCCTTGAATTTAAGAACCAAATGAATAATTCCAGTGGTTTAAAGGATAATTGAGACGTTGAGTAGGTAAGCTTTTGTGATATTTCTAGATTGAGTTCTTTTATTTGGGTTTTTGACTATTTCTAATAATAAGAAACTAACTTTTTCTTTGCATGTTTTCTAGGTTGAGAAAGGAAGGGGCTTATTGTAAAGATTTTGGTGAAAGGCTTGTGTTTATGGTAGCCAGGTAAGCAACAACTGGACCAAATTTGTAATTTTGCGTTGGAATTTGTTTGGTTGATATTGAATAGTAAATAATAAAAAGACAATCAGATTGGGTGCATTTGTTAGGTTTTAGATTCCCTTTCATAAACAACAATTGATATAAAAGTAAATAAATTATTTTTATTTGTTGAATGAATATGTAAGTAATATTTTTTATGTGGTGCTTAGTGTGACAAGCTAACAATACAATATTGACATAACATTTTCTTCCCCATTTTTCTGTTCAGTTTTGTTATATAAGTAAATAAAGTGAATACTAAAATAGTTTGTTTATTGAACTCATTACCAATTGTTTTAATTTTTTAAAATTAACTAAAGCCTTAAAATTTGGAGTCTATTTTAGTGATCATGGTGAAGAACACTACAATCCATTCCCTTAATTTCCATTAAGTTAGATCCAGTTAAATATATAGTTTTGGGTTATCTCGGTTGTAGAAATGAGTTTCAAACATGTGATCTAACAATTTGTACAAAAAAATATACACAGTGTTGTTTGAAATTATATTTAAGTATTTAAATAAATTATATTAAGTTAACTTATATTTTAAGTCTCTAAGTAAATTATGTTAAGTTAAATTATATTTGAGCCTTGTAATAGTTTGTTTTTCAATGGTATTGGAAACGGTGGTTTTAGAATTTCATTTTCGATGATCAAATCTGTAAATATTATTATTTAATATTTAGGAGTCTGATTTAGTAATATATTGAATTTTGGTCTAGTTATTTTATTAAATCAATAATTAATTAAGATTCAAAGATTAAATCGTAAAAGTTGTATAAGTCCAATCGCTATGAATTTTTAATTAGATAAATAACCAAATGAGTAATTAAATCATTTCCTATTAGTGGGCGGTGGAAAGTGACATTATTTTCCACTATCTAGTGGTTAATTATGATTATATTAAGTTAACTAATCTCTAATTAATTTAGTTAAGGTTAATTAAAGTTTAAACAATATAAAAGATAAATTAAAGAAACAAATGGGCATTTTTCAAGTTCATCTTCTCCCCACCGTAGCTAAGAAGAAAAAAAGGGTTTCAAAGCTTTCAAACTTTACTTCTGCAATTGGTAGGTTATTTCAAGTCCATTTCTTGTCATTTTTATGTTTTTGAGGTCTTGGGAGCTTGGTTTAGCTAACACATGTACCAATTTGTAAAAATTTGAAAGTTTTCAAAAGTTTTCATTGATGATTTCTTGAACTTTTTGGTGTCAAATGGATAGATTTTAAGCTTAGATGTGAAAAAATGACTAATTTGTAAAGTGAATTTGTTAGTTTTATAAAAAAAAAGACTAAAGTGTAAAAATCACAAATAGTGGTACAAAATTTCTATAATAGTAGATGATAAAGGGATATAAAATATTGTAATTGAGATCGGTTTTAAAATCGAAACTCAAATTTGAAAGTTATGACAATTACAGTTTTAGTGACTAAATTGAATAAAATGTAAAACTTTAGGGAGTATTCAAAAAGTGATATTGAACCGATACATGCATATAATAGGATGATATAATATATTTAGAAATGATAAATTGAAATGAATTATTGTTTAGATCGAGAATTGAACCAAGTTGAAGATAATCGGGGAAAATACAAAATTGTTTATTAGTCCTTAAAGATTCAATTGCTTGATGTTTTGCCAGGTAAGTTCATATGGAATTTACATTATTTTATTATTTTATGACTAAATTTTTCTTACTTTGTTTGATAGCCTATTTAAATGTAAAATTTTTAGTTTTGGCTTCAATTAGACTGAATCATAAAATCTAAAAGTTATGATTATTTTGAATTGGTATGAAAAATTTAAATGTATATGGATTTTTTTTTTTTGAAATATAAAAAGCGTGTATACGACTACAGGGTTTGAAATGATACGATAATGGTAACGGTTCCCATGTGAACTTAGTAAATGATTAGGATACAAATGGCATACCATTTTAGTCTAAACAAGGAAAATAGATGTCTAATCAAGGGTTTATATAATGATTTGAGGTCCAACATATGTTGTGAATTCTCTAAAGCTTGTGTGAGCAATCATCGAACCTAATCTAAAAAATTGTGAAAGCAACCCAAATATGCCAGGTTATTAAAGCACACAAGTCCCGTATTCAAATTCAATTTACTATAGTTATCATGGCGAAAACGGTAATTAAACAGTAATGAAACGGTTGAGATGATTGAACATGAACTGAATTGTTATATTTGCAAATTGAGTAGTCTGAATTGTATATGAATTAAGTTGGAATGATTGTAAATGTATATGATTTGAGCATTATGATCTTATTATGCTTATGAACTAACCTATAGGTTGTTTTGTTGAATTGTACATGGAAGTATAAGGATGCTAAGGGAATACCATGATTATGCCAATGAGATTCAATTGCTTAAATTGTTGTAATGTCATGGTAAGTTGAGTAAATTTCTAATGGAGTTACTAAGCATTCAATATGGTTACCCGTTGTTTCCTTTTTTTTTTGTAGATTGTTGACTTGTAGAATGTGTCGATCGAATCGTCCCGAAGCTCACACTATCCTACGATAGACTCTGTAGTTTATGATCGTTTTTAGACTTGATTATGTGTCTTGTACATAGGTGTTGTTATGGTAACCTAAAATGATAGTTTTGGTTTGAACTTTGGTTAATGCTTGATCTTGTCAAGGTTAATGTCAATTGGTATATGTAAGTTTGGTAATATGTAATGTTGTGTGTATGGTACTTATAATTTTTAAGTTTGGATATGTAACTTTTGTTGTATGTTTTGATAATTTTGCAATTTGGTCCTCAGGTTGGGAAGTTTGGCTACTGCCTTCGAGATCGCAATACCAAGCTTTCAATATCACGATACCCATCTGATATATTTTTAAGTTTGGATACTATCTTTGGTATCACGATACCAAGATATGGATATCGCAATACCGCCCTATCACATTAGAAACTTTTTAGCTTAGTCATATTGCTTGAGTGAACAAAGGAGCTTTCGTAAGCTTGATTGCGACTCGGAATTGATTGTGTATCTTAATATGAATGTGTTTATGACTTGAATGTATGGTTGAATGTTATAATTGTTGTATATGACGATAGTTGCTCCGGAAACAAATGTGGCGATCGAATTTGGTAAGGGGTGTTACAAGCCTCTAACTGAATTATATTTTAAGTCTCTAATTAAATTTGTATGATGAGTTTATTTCAACATTAGATATGATTTTGTCTTTTGTGTATGACTGTTAAATATAATTTATCTTGTCTATTTTTTTATTTATTGGTATTTATTATAATATATTTGTTAAAGTGCTACGTGAATACAATGTGTATGTTTGTTTGTATGACATCATTTATGTATTTATGTATGACATTAGCTTGTTTGTTTGTTTCTACTTGTGAAGAATGGTGTGTGTGTTAAGCTATGTGGCTAGTAGCTTAGAAAAGTTCCAAGTAGACCCTAATATATTATACTACTAGGATATTATAAAAAATGTGAAAGACTTAGGATATGAATCTAAACCATATGCTTATTATAGGGTCCTAGATGTTGCCTTTAATGGGGACGGGTGGAAGGACGAAAATGTGCAAGTGTACACAACTGTATCAAGTAATAAAGTAACAAGTATGTCGAGTTATCGTACCCACAGGGACTATACAAGTGAATATTTATGAAACGTAAAATTAAACAACAATTGATATAAAAGTTAATAGAACATAGGCATGATTTATTTAATTGAACAAACTACCAAGGCCTATAACAATACAAACATGATTTTAACAATTTAAGTAATAGAACACAATTAATCTAACACGAATGAGATTTAAGTCATTTTAATTAAATTAGGAACATCAACATACAAGTATTCATATTTATGATCATAGAATAAACTGGAAAAAAAGATAAAGAGAAGGGAACTAGAAAACAAATCCCGGTGATTTTTCGAAGCCAAAATAATATTAATTCAAGAATTAATTCATCAGCTTTTGCTTCAAATATGCCTCAACAATTAATTCTTTCAAGGTAATTATCGAGCTGATTTTTCACCACTTGTGAAAACTATAAAAAATAACCCAAATTATGCAAAATTACTATAAAAATAACTAAAATTAAAAATGTTTTATAAATTAAGTTTAAATTAATTATTATATAATAAAAGTATAAAATTTGACAAAAATTACTTAGAAAGTGCAAGAATTAGTGCTAAAAAGTTGCTAAAAAGCCTATATATTTTTGTGTTTCTAACGGGTTAGTCCTAATACATGATGACAATACAGTTAGGCAAGTAATAACAATTTTGGAAAAAGAGGGGTAATGTAGACCTATATTGGGAATTCTTTCAATCTAAAGATCATCCAGAAATAGTGGTAGGTCAAGGTAGTGAAAACTTTAATAATGGTGGGTTTGGTGTTGGTGAGGGTTTGGTGGATATTGTTAGTGAAGGTGTTATATGTGCTACAGGGACTGTGATTGGGGAAAACACTGATACTAAGGTGGGAGCAAATTCTAGGACGAAGGGTGGGGACGATGTTGATGGTGAGGGTGGGGAAGATGAGGATGCATTCTTATTCAACATGGAGATAGTTTGTAACAACCCGTTTTTCACTAGTGTCGAAAATGGTGGTTTTGGAACCCATTTTTGATGATTGATCCCGTAAATATTATTATTTTAATATTAACGATGTTAATATAAAGTTTCATTAAAGTTTGGCCTTTTAATTTTGCCAATTAGGTAGTTAATTAAGGTACAATGACTAAATTGTAAAAGTGGTAAAAGAGTAATTGCTATAGGTTTTTAATTGGCCAAAGGTTTAAAGGATTTATTTAGTAATTAAAATAAGGATTTAATTGACAAATAGACCACTTTAGATTATGGTGGACGGTTGGTTGATATTTTATGAGAAAATAATATTAAAATGTTATAATTATAAAACAAAAAATAAAGGAAATAATGTGACAAGACAGAGAAATACCTTTCTTCTTATTCATTCTCTGATTCTCCATAGCTAAGAAACCAAAGGGTTCGTTCAAGTTTTAGTCCCTCAATTGGTTAGTTCAATTTAGTCATTTTCTTGTAATTTATAGGCTTTTGAGGTCTTGGGAACTTGATTTAGCAAGCTCGGTACCAATTTGTAAAACTATTAAAATTTTCAAAAGTTTCCATTGTTGAATACTTGATGAAATTGGTGTTATTTTGTTATATTTTAAGCATAGAAATGAAAAAGACTAGGTTGTAAAGTTTAATTGCTAATTTTTAAACATAGGGACTAAAGTGCATAAATTTGAAATTTGATGTTAAATTTCTATAATTATAGATAATAGGGAGCAGTAAGGATTAAATTGAGATCGATTTCAAAACTGAAGCTCAAATTTGAAAGTTATAGCAATTTCGATGTTAAGGACTAAGTTGAATAAAATGCAAAACTTTAAGGAGCACTCAAAAAGTAAAATTGAACTTTCATATGCATTTCATAGGTTAATATAAGGTAATTATAATTAATAAATTGAAATAAATAGTTGTATAGATCAAGATTTGAATCAATCGAAAGATAATCGAGGAAAAGGTAAAATTATGGATTAGTCCTCAATGTCTTGCTTGTTGCTGTTTTTACTAGGTAAGTTCATAGTGAACTTACTATGTTAACTTTTGTTATGTTTGTATTGTATTATTTTTCTTGTTGATTGAATTAATGTGAAAAGAATAACTTTTGGCATTGAATGGACTAAATCGTAAAGTATGATATATAGAACATTTA
Organism: Gossypium hirsutum; assembly: GCF_007990345.1. Classification (NCBI taxonomy): domain Eukaryota; kingdom Viridiplantae; phylum Streptophyta; class Magnoliopsida; order Malvales; family Malvaceae; genus Gossypium; species Gossypium hirsutum. Next base: position 48,354,744 of record NC_053437.1, read on the forward strand.
TGAATAAATACAAGAATGCCAAATAGATATGAAATGTTTATGTTATTGGTTGAAATATATATAAAATGATGATACAAAGATTGTAATGGTACAAATATAATAATAATGCTCGTGTGAACTTAGTAAATGATTATGACATGAATGGTATGCCATTAGGGTCCAAAAAGGAATTGGTGTTTAATTAGGGATTTAATGATCAATGTCTTGAGATCCAACATGTGTTGTGGATTCTATGAAGCTTGTGTGAATAGTATCGAATCATTATTTATTGATGGCTTGAAATCCAACACGTGTTGCGGATTCTCTAAAGCATGTATAAGTAGCATCAAATAAAGCTTGTATAGTAACCCTGATTTGAAGCTTGTATGAGCAACCCAAATACGAGAGCTTATTTGAGCAAATTAGTTCCGTGTATCCAAACTCAAATTTCTAAGGTTCTTCGGGCAGAAACAGTAATTAAATGAAAATGTAATGGATAGAAAGATTGATTTTGATTTTGATTTCCATGTTTGCAAAATGAGTAAGAATTGGATGGAAAATGGTATAAATTGGCATGAATGTTTATGTAATTGAGTTAAAAAGTATGATCTTATTATGTTAAGTTACTAATGCATTTGTTATGTTGATAGATTGAGTATGAATGCATACAAATACCATAGATTATCATGTTTGTGCCAATGTGTTTCTATCATTTAACTTGTTGTAATGTTAAGGTAATTTGAGTACTTCTATTATGAACTTACTAAACACTCAATTTGCTAACCATCTCTTTCTTTTATCTTGTATTTGTTGGTTTTCAAAACGTGTTGGTCGGATCGTTGACAAGCTCACGCTATCAACTTGTTAATGGTAGTCTTTTAATTGTTTTTGGTCCGATTATGTGGCATGTACGTAGGTGTTATCATATGTGTGTTAATTTGGATGATAGTTTAATTTGAAACTTGGTTAATGTTTGATTCTAGATTGTTAATGGTTATATATATAAGTGTGTTTATGATGGCAACATGTTAAGTTACATATGTGTAACACCCCTAACCCATCTCATTCACCGGATTAGGGTTACAGGATGTTATGACAATTAACAAGTCCAATAGTAAATCAAAACAATTCAGTGTTCAATTTAATCATCATAAATCAATAGCCAATCATTATTCATAGCATATATGCAAAAATGAAACTTAAATCGGGCCTACGGAACCTAATAATCAATTTAGAAGCAAGTAAGGGCAAATCTAAAACAAAGTAGAAAAATATGAAAAATACTGTAAACAGGGGTCACAAGTAGACCTGTCCATGGGCCGGGCCGGGCCGGGTTGGTGCCGAGCCTGAAAAAATTTTTCGGCCCGGCCCGAAATATGGGCCTGAAATTTTGCCCAGGCCCGGCCCGGGAAAAATATCATAAGCCCAAGCCCAGCCCGGCCCAGCCCATTTTTTAATAAACATTAAAAAATTATTTTAAAAATAAAAAAAATAAAAATAAAAATATTTTAAAAGTATTTTAAAATTAAAAAATAAAAATAAAAATATATATTTATTATATTCGGGCCAGGCCGGGCCGGGCCCGGGCCAAAAAAGTGGTGCCCGAGGCCCGACCCGTTTTTTAAACGGGCCTCGTTTTTTTACCAAAGCCCATATTTCGGGCCTATATTTTTACCTGAACCCTCCCATATTTCGGGTGAGCCGTCGGGCCGGGCCGGGCATGGACAGGTCTAGTCACAAGGCCGTGTAACTCCTTGAGGCCGTAAGGGCAATCCTATTTCAAAAATCAAATAGACCACATGACCGTGTGGCAGACTGTGTCACAAGTCGTGTGCACCTAAAAGTGTCATCAAACCAAGCCATTTCACCTACAAAATCTTAATTCCTAAGCCATACCATTTCCAACCATTTTTACGTACTCAAAACACATTTAAACATACCAAAAACATTCAACCTAAGTGCCTAATCAATATGCCCTCATTGGCACCACGATTCAAACATTTAGACATATACCATTCAAATACAGCTACTTAACAATTCATACTCAATCAACCATCACTTAAACTTTATCTTAACATGACCAAATCATCACTCCAAATTCTTCAACCAACCACAGCATAAGGTACCTTCCAAAAAGCAACGAAGTACATGTTCAATATAAAATAAGTTCATACATTCACGGGCATTAAAAACAACCATTTAACTAACAAACTTATACATTGATTAACATATCAAATGGCACAAAACATAACCAAATGATAATAAACTCACATGTACCAAAATTTCCTATCTACGTACCACTTATAACCAGTCAAAATAAACGAATAGCTACCAAAAGACTTGATGGATATTGTGATCTCCAAAAGCAATCCAATCAATTGCTCGTATTCGATGATCTACTAAGAAGAAAAATCAAATAGAGTAAGCTTACGTAAAGCTTAGTAAGTTCATAATAAACTTTAACTTTAACTTACCATAAAGGATGTAATTTAAACATTTTACAAGATAACTCAATATCCTGGACATGAGTTCATTAATTACCTATAAACATCACAAGTTTCACAAGGTTAGTGAGTTCATATATAAAACATGTAACTTTATCATGTTATCAAACATGTACTCAAAAACACGGTAAATAAATCAACCATCGCATAATCATTTAACACTTAACATATTTATTTCAAGTAATCATTTCAAATGTCCCTTTTCACATAAGTATATTCATATAAACACTTCATATAACTATTTCATATATCTATTTCCATATAAACATTTCATATATCCATTTCATATTACCATTTCTGTTTACTCATTTTTCACCCGATGAACCATAATAAAATAGCGTTGGATACGCAAGAACAATGCTCACACAAGCTGTGACGGTAAATGCTCATGCAAGCTATGAAATGGGCCTGCTTACATGAGCTTTGGGTCGAGATGTTAGGCTACATGATGCTACTCACACAAGCTGTAGAGAATCTGCAACAAATGCAAGACCCCAACTATCGGTAGGACATCCAAGACTAGAACCTGAAATAGTAAATACCCTAATGACTTGTCATTTGTATCCTAAGCATTCACGAGGTTCATACGAGCCACATTTCATATCCATTTCATTTAACTTTCTTCACATTATACCATTACAAGCACACATCCATATAGTTCTCTTTTATCAGACATACATCGATTTAGCTAATAATGCAATTTAGTTCAATTTACTAATTTTCATATATCAATAATCCATTCATAACATAAATAATAATTAAAATATCATATAATTATTTAAACATTTCTTTTTCACATGATTTCAACTATATACTTTCTCCATTTTCAATCATGACCCTCAATTATAATTTCATTTCAATTTGATCCATTTCCAAAACTTAATATTTACTATGCAAGAAAATCTAAATACAACATGCTTAGATATTTAATAATCCACAAAACAACAACTTAATTAATTCAGTTATTATACAAAATTACCTAAATTGATTCTGCAGCAAAAATAACTCCAAAGTCTAATCAACAATTTTTCCTTTTCCGCATTTGTCTATCAATTGATCCGTTTCTTGATCTATCCCGGGTTAGCTGGATTAAACTACAGCAATATCAAAAACATAAAAATCATGAAAAACGGGTGAGAAAATGACTTACATGCATCAAATTCAACCATGGCTTTAGCTTGGTTCTTTGTTAATGGAGGAAACGGCTTTGGAAGAAAATTAAGGAAGATAACCATGTTTTTTTTCTTTTTTATTACTTAACTTATAATTATTATAAATTAAACATATTTAATACATAAAAAATATAATTTTATCCACTAATCGGCCATTAATATCATTCGGGGTTTAATTGCATTATGTAACCCTCAATCCATGTTTTTATAACCATTTCATGCCTATAAACCAATAGCAATTAACTTTTGCAACTTTTACAATTTAGATTTTTTTTCCTTGATTAACTATTCGAACGTTAAAATTTTCGGACCAAAATTCAATACACCTATATAGTCACTCTGTAAATATTTAATATAAATACTTATGAGCTCGGTTTACAGAAACGAGGTCCCAATACTTCATTTTTTGAAATCACTTGACTTTAGGGACAAACCAGTTGTACTTAACGTTTCATTTAATGAGCAAAAATTATCATATCAAAGGTCAATATAATACTATATTCGTAAATATTAAATAGTAATAATTTACGGACTCACTCGTCGAATTTGTGGTCCCGAAACCACTATTTCTAACACCACTGAAAAATGAATTGTTACAATATGTTTCTTAAGAATGTCAATTTTTAAGTTAATTGGAATGGTTAAAATGATGAAATTGAATGACCGTGCAAATGTGAATGGTTTAAGAATTTAAAAGTTAGAAATGGTGTGGTTAGGTGCTTATTTGATGTGAGAATGTTTTGGTTGATTGAGAAATGATTGAATTGAACTGTTAGGTATGCTTTGAATTGGTTTTATAGAGGTTTTAAGTGTGTTTATAGGCACCATTTGTGTATGGTTTGGTTTGGGCATGGAATAGGTACCAAAATGTAAGTTTTTGACATATTTGGCATTAAGGTATTGATGCCTTAGACAAAGGTATTTCTACTTAGTATTTTTCTTTACAATTTTCAGACATCGAATTTTAAAATGGTATCGATACTATGATAAGGTATTGATACCTAAAGGAAAGTATCAATACTTTAAGTCTAGTATCGATACCTTTTGATTTAAACTGATTTTTCTAAAACATTGCAGATCAAAATGGTATTGGTACATAGAAAGAGTACTGATACCTATTGTGAAACTTAGAAAACTTTGCAATTCGGTCATATTTCATGTTTGGGTAACAAAAGAGCTTTCTTAAGCTCGATTAAGGTTCGAATTTACTTATGTATCATAATATTATGTGTTTATGACATTAATAAATATTGAATTATTTATTTTTATATACTTATATTTGAAATTTTAATAATGTTATAAAAAGGAACTTGTTTGGTCTCGGGTTGATTAAAAAGCATTTGTATGTTCATATAAGACCCAGGAAAAAATGTTTATGTTATTCAATGTTGTATTGTTGATGATGGCATGATAAATAATGTGAAACATTGATTTTACTGTAAATTTGTGTGTAGTTGCCTTAGTAACGACTGTAGCATCTTGTAGCTTCGACCTAATGATCGAGTCGGGAGAGGGGTGTTACATTTAGTTAGTTTGTGATGTAGATGAAGAAGTCGAGGGAATTAAGAATAATTTGAGAAATCAAAAAAAGATTAAGGGAAGAACATGGGCTAATGAAGGGTTAAATGATGAGTTTAAGAAAGGCGATGAGGAGATGGTGAGGCTACATTCGATGGACAAACAAGTGTGGGGGATAATTTCATAGTAGAATATGAGATATAAGAAAATAAGGGCAATTTTAAGGGGAATGAGAGTGAATATATGGACTCATCTGAGCCAAAGAATTATGGGGACAGTGAGCTTTCTAATGATAAGATTGGTAAATATTACTTAGGTTAAAAAAAATTGGTCTTAAGTATGATCCTAAATGTGTTATCCCATTATGGGAGATAGGACTTAGGTTTGAAGATAACCGACATTTTAAAGAGATGCTAAAAAAATATTTCTTTGCAAAAGGAGTAGTATTGAGGTTTATTAAAAATGAACCCAAAAAAGCAAAGGTAGGTTGTAGTGATGGTTTCCCTTGTAAACTTTTTGCTACCTTTGGTCGTAGAGAGAATTATTTCACTATGAAAGCTTACAATCCTGTACATAAATGCTTCAGAAGCAATAAGAACCCCTTATTATCTTGTAAGCATATACAAAAGACTTCTAGGGATAGAATAATTTTTGAGCCACAGATGAAAGTGACAACTTTGAAAGAGATGTGTAAAACTGAATTAAGACTTTATGCTACCTATAGTATGTGCTAAAGAGTTAGGAGAGAAATTATTAGGGAAGTGAGGGGGTCATACCTAGAAGAATATGCAAATCTGTGGGGTTATATTGCTGAGCTACTAATAAGTAATCTTGGGAGCACAATTTCTATCCAAGTCCATAGAAACCAATAAGGTAAAGTTGTGTTCCACAGGATTTATGTGTGTTTCGAAGCATTGAAAAAAGGATGGAAAGTTGGATGTAGGCCTTTTATTGGAATTGATGAATGTTTCCTTAAAAGTGTTTGTAAATGAGAGATGTTAGTGGTTGTTGGTAGAGATGCCAATAATCAAATGTATCCATTGGCTTAGGCAGTGGTGGAAGGGGAAAATGCCTTTTCACGGAAATGGTTTTTGTAGAAGTTATTTATAGATTTGTATCCTCCAATAGGTGTTGGATTAACATTAATGTTATATCAACAAAAAGGTAATTTATTAATTTAAATATGTTTATTCTATTTATTCTTTTAAGATACATATTTTACACTAAATGTATGGCTAACAACGTAGATTTTATGATTGTTGGATTGACTGATCAGTGTACTGAATGAATGTTTTCCAAACTTAGAGCATATAATGTGTGCAAGACACATTTATGACAATTGGTAGAAGACTTGGAAAGGGTTGAATAGGAAGATACAATTTTGGGATTGTGTCAGGTCAACTTTTGTTAAGGACTTTGATAATCAGTTACAAAAATTAAAAGTAATGGGTGAGACATCCATAGATCAATTATTGGAGATCACTGTGCATCACTAGGAAAAGTCAAATTTTAAAGGGACATGCCAATGTGATGCAGTGGACAATAATATAGTCGAGGCATTTAATGCATGGATAGTTTATGCAAGGTGCAAACCTATCATCACCATGCTTGAAGAAATCAGAGTGATGGCGATGATTAGGATGCCTGTGAAGAAAACCAGGGCAAAAAAGTGGAGAACTAACATTTCTCCTATTGCATTGCAAAAATTGGACAAGAATGCTACAACCTCAATAAATCTAGACTTGTATGGAATGGTGATGGAGGGTGTGAAGTGACCCATAAAGACAACCAACACACAATTACCTTAAAGGAGTTGAAATGCACTTGTAGAGAGTGGGAACTTACAAGGATTCCTTGCTGCCATGTTGTATGTGCCATGTACCATGACAAGAAGAATCCTGAAGCCTATGTCTCACCATGGTACAGTAAGGTGCAATATGTAGCAGCATACGGTCATGTTTTACAACTATTTGTAACGCCCATTACCCAATATGATTCGTCGGATCCAGATTTTGGGTATTACTGCACACAATACTTAACATTTTAACAAAACAAATTACAAACTTTTATTTCTTTAAGTATTTTAATTATCATTTTAACTGAAAAACTTAACATCTAAAAATAATGGAGGCTTCTAAAATAACTTATTACATCAGACATCATCTAGATCATTACAATATAGAAGTTTTACTAATAACATACACCTAAGGCGTATTCTAAAGCTACGCCACACTTCCACTGTATGCATAATATTCCACTCCGTTGCATCCTTAGCGTAGTCCTGGCATCGTACCTCCAGACACAGCCTCTTAACATCGAAACCTGAAATATAAACAAAACATAAATAAGTTTAAAAGAACTTAGTGAGTTTTAACACTGAATTACTTTGGTGGATACTTTGTATTTTTATAGGAACTTCTGTACGCCAACCATTCCTTTGAACCATTTATTTCGGGCGAATATAGCTACAGTTCTAACATACCCTTACCTGCAAACTATCATACTCTTATCATACTCATATCTTCATTATCTAACTAACTGAATATCCTTTCATACATTTCTCAAATCTCTTTGTCACGTATGTACTTCTCTATAGAACATACCCACAAAGCCCATATCAAACTAATCATACCTTAACATGTACACTTATCTCAACAGTTGTTCACAGACATTCATTATGGACGGATACATATACGTTTGGCTAATACTTTTCAGAACTAAATACCATCAAAATTCACACTTAAAACATATCTCGATTCAATACTACACAGACCCATACTGATAATGTATTACATAGACTATTCAGATGAATTCCACATAATTTTATTTCAGAACCTCATAAACTTAAGATAACCCTGACTCGGATTCAAAATAATTTTAGAAGTAGATAAAATACAACACAAATGAATCCACATAAATCGGATTCAACCCTCACATAACATTGATGATGAAACAGCCCGATTTTAGGCCTAATCAAAATAGTGGTTTCGGGATCACAAATTTGACGAGGAAAAATTTATTTTTTATTATATTTTTATGATCTAGAATTTCACGGAATGATTTCGTAAAAATTTCGCTCAAAAACTTTGACGTTTGGGCACTCAATTTAGCTAAAAGGACTAAATTATAAAAAGTGAAAAAGTTAAGTTCTACATGTTCGAAGTGTTCAATTGTTATGAAATTTTAAATTGGAGGTCCTTAGATGGTAATTAGACCATTGGTTAAATTGTTGGACAAAAATGGACAAGAGATAAGTGAAATAGGATATTTTTTAAGTTGGGGGCATTTTGGTCATTAGGTAATTAAAAGAATTAAAAAGGCCAAAATAGCCAAAAATTTGTTCATCTTCTCCATGCTGAACGAAAATATCAAGGGGAAGCCATGGTTAGGGTTTTCAAGCTTCCAAGCTCCATAGTAAGTGATTCGAAGCCCCGTTTTTAATGTTCTTTACGTTTTTGAAGTCTCGGTAGCTTAATTTCGCTTATTCTAGTAATAATTTAACCTAGAGTTTATATTTGCAAAAATACCCATGGGTAAAATGTGTTTATTTTGATGTCTTATGATAAAATATGAAGCTTGAAATTGTGTTAAACAATTTTTGCTAAGCGATTTTCAGTGAAAACAAGTGAAACGGCATAATCGATAAAAATTATTATTGTTCATAAGTGCATGTTACAGCAATAATTTGATGTTGCTATAGAAGGGAAAAATATTCAGCGTGTTATAAAACATAATAAAAAGGAATAAATTTTAATTTTCGAGCCTAGGGGCAAAATTGTAATTTTGTGAAACTGTAGGGGCAAAAATGTAATTTTTCCAAAATGTGATTTTTGGACTGGATTGAATAATGTGAATGTTATATAAGCTAAATATGTTCTTATAAATTGAGAAAGACGAGAAATTGACATTGATTGGTAAAAAAAAGTGAGAAAAAGTGAAAATTCTCGGTTGAACCTTCGGAATGAAAGAGATACGAGTGAAGTTGCTAGGTCACGTTTGTAGTGCTATGTCCAGGCTACTACGTGTATCGGAATGATAGGTCGCATGTGTAGTACTATGTGAAGGCTACTATGCGTACCGGATAGCTTCGATCACATGTGTAGTACTATGTGCAGGCTACTACGTGTATCGGATGAAAATGGTCACATGTGTAATACTATGTGCAGGCTACTATGTGAACCAGGTATCATTTATTATAAGGTGGTTTCTATGTGTTGATTCCACTGTGTATCTGTTATTTTTCCGAAGTGTTCATCGGGAAATTAACTAAGTGTAATTGAGTGATGAATATATATGTGGAATTGAATTGAAGATTGACTTGAAATTGGAAATCAGAAATTGGATTGCTTTGAATTTAGTAATAAATTGAATGAATTGTATATGAATTGAAATGAACTATTGGAATGAGATGTGAAAAATTCAATGGAATTGAGATAGTGAAAAACTGAAATTATGAAAGAATACATTTTACAACAAAACAGTTTAGACAACAATAGTTGTGTGACTTTGAAAAATCACAAAAAATGGTGAAAATTGAATTAGAGAGTGAATAATATATGAAATGAAATCTTAATGAGTCTATTTTTACATAAAAGAAACATAGTAAGCAAAAGAGTTATATATTTTGAGATATTTTAATTTTAGTAAGGAAGGGTTGGATTGATTTCAGAATCCCCTGTTCTAACTTTGGAAAATAATTAAAAATTTTAAAAAAATAATTATGAGTTATATTTTATATGTTTAGAATCCTTAATGAGTCTACTTTCAAAGGAAACAAACATAAATATCATTCGAATTCTTTACAATGAGATAACTCATTTTTAATGAAGAGAGGTCAGAGATGTTGAGTAGTGAAATAGGGATGACTTTAATGAATAAACTGTACTAATTTTCCAAGTAAAAAATTCTGAAAATTTTATGGTAAGAATATATGTGAGTCTAGATTCGGATAAAATTAACGGATCTTAATTTGGAGCTTTGTAGCTCTGGATAAAAATGATTTAGTGACTCTGATTCAAATAGACAACTTTGAATTTAAATATAAGTGAATAGTGAAATTATGTATAATGCTATTTGAGCATGTTATATACATAAAGGATGTGGGATGGAGAGGATAAGGAAGACAATAAAGTATATGAATGAATTGTGTATAATTGGTTATATGCCTGATTATAATCGAAAAACGTTGAAATAGGAGTGATGTTTATATTGGTGCATTACTGATCATTGTAAGCTCATGAGTGAAAATAAAGTTTCATAGCATATGTGTGTGGTATATTTGGCATGAAGTGATGTCATGAGTGACTCATGAATTAACTCATATTGGTAAGTTGATGCATAATTATAGTATTCAAATATATACATATTTGTAATATTTTGCTATGTGATTCGGAAAAAAGGTAATAAATAGCATAATGGAAATTCGGCCATGGTGCTAGTTTATGTTAAAGGAGTGTTTTATGACATATCTTAAGTAATGGAATGTTATAAATTTTGAGATTAATTTGCTAGTCAAATAAATGACAAATGAATTGATTGCGTATTCGTAATTTTAACATATGCTTGGTATATGAAACGTAATAATATATGCTTGAATAAACTTTAAGTATTCGAATGACATGGATTTGATGGTGATAAGAATCGAATATTGAATTCATGAAGCACAGGTGATTTATTATTTTTGTGTGGTAGCTTGGTTCGAGAAATTGATTAGGTAAATGGTAAGTGGAAGCATTTATGGATTTAGAAGAAAATTTGGAATGAACATGAAATTTAGCTCAATTAAATGATTTCATCAATTAAACATTGTGTATACCAGAATGTGTTAGTGAATTACATATTTTTAAATTAACATTCGAAGTTCGGTAAGTGATATATGAAATTAACATGAAAAGATTTATGATTGTTATTAATATTGATTCTGACATTGGATTCTTCAATATTGGATTTATTTAACGAATATATTGAGCATATGAATGGGTATGTATTGGGCCTCGTATACCTTAATTAGCGACTCGAAGATAATAACTTGAAAGTTTTTAATTTGGATGAAATTTTATAACTCGGTTTAATATGTCTATAAGTGTATTTATTCTGGTAATGCCTTGTACCCTATTCCAGCATTGAATACGGGTAAGAGGTGTTACAATGTGACATCACCAAATTCGGCCCTAATGTTTAGGCCGGGTTTAGGGTTTTACATTTAGTGGTATCAGTGCTATGGTTTAGTCAGTTCTCGGACCAAACGTAGCATATGTGAATCTACCTATACATGCCATGTTATTACTCGTGATGATGTGATATCTCTGGGCTCTAACGAAATTGTTTTGTTAAGACAGAGATGATTTTCAATCGAGCTATTTTCAATAATGCTTAAATTGATATTGAGATAAATGAAATATGCTCACGTTATGTTGGAATTTGGAAAGGTAAGAATAAAAATTCGTGATATGTATGTGTTCATGTATGAAAAGAGATGATCATAAGTTTAAAAAAAAGTTTATGTTGTGATAAGCTCATCCAAGTATGTTGGTGATTATATGATGCTATGTGCTCAACATATTTGATTAAGTGAATCTGATAAGCAAATTTACTTAAATAGATGGAATGTATGTTTATGTACATCTGCTTGAATAAGTGAAATCAGTACGTTCATATGATAGAATCTTATGTTTAAATTGTTAAATTAAATATAATAAGATATTTTGTTTTATGTCTTTACTATTAAACCATGAATATTATAATAGTATGAAAATTGAATTAGAAGATTAAATTGAGTAGAACGCAAGAATGAGTACTTTCGTTCAGTGATATGTGATGAATTGACGAAAAAGACCATGGTTGGACCATGGCAACATGTGATATGTGATTTCCATATAAGACAATACCTGGGATATGGCATCGGTGTGATATGTGCTACTGTGTAAGACCATAGCTGGGCTATGGCATCAATATGTAAATATGTGTAAGACCATAGTTGGACTATGGCATAGAGAAAACGAAGTACTCAATTCTGTAAGACGTTCTCTAATTGAATAAATGTCGGTAAGTAAAATGGAAGCTAATATTGGAATTTAATTAGATATTAATATTAAGCTCAAGTAAGTAAATTCATTATGTGAAATTGTGGGTGACAGAAAATATTCATAATAAATAGATGTGTTAATTTGCTTGGAACGAATTACGTGGTTATGATGGTATTACATTGATGATGAATGCAAAGTGTAGTGGTACAACCCAAAGTCATCATTCTCTTTGGTTTGCACAACCGAAAAAGTATTCCGTCATATATATATGTATCTATGAGAGCAAGTTAAAAGCTTTATGACTTCACCATCACCCCCTTATCAGTATTGTTTTATGACGAAAATTATCTTGATGAGACATATATGTTTTTCAACTAAGTTAATTCTGATAGTATAGAAGTAAACACTTAAATGTTTGAGTGAAAATGTATTGATTATGAGTTGAAACTCATAAAGGCATGGATCAAAGAATATAACATTTTGTCATTGATAAATGTTATAATTATACGAGCATATGAGTTATGATATTTGGATTATGATGCTATATAGAAATTTTGATTGTGAATTAGTGATTTGAGTTGGCATATGAATTATGTATTGAGAACAAAAGTGATTAAAATCAAATGTTTATTAAATGCTTTGAGAATGTGAAATTAGTAATGAATTGGCTATTTGTGATAGTTTCTGTTTTGCGCATTTATGTGTAAGATAAATTTGAGACTTTACTACACTCACCCCCATATTAGTAAAATGTTACAATGAAATTTGTAAGATTTTGGTTTAATAAGCTTATAAGTGTAGTGTTACAGAAGTTTGTGTACGATAGATTAATAATGTGGTCGGAAAAGTGAATGAATTAGCAAGTGAAGTCAATATAAAAAGAGAGAAATATTGGATAGTTCTGAAAACTACTCAGATTATGCAAAGTTACTATCATAAAGGAAGTTAAATCCGATTGAATAATTTATTCAGTTATGTTATTTAAAGAAAGAATTAACCGAAAGTTTTTCTAGATGGATTTCTGTTAGTAAAGAGATAATGTGAAAATTCTGATGACAGAATTAGAAAATCGAGTAATGTTTTTATTATAATAATAGCTGATTTTTTCAAGCTTCCAAGCTCCATAGTAAGTGATTCAAAGCCCCGTTTTTAATGTTCTTTACGTTTTTGAAGTCCCAGTAGCTTAATTTAGCTTATTCTAGCAATAATTTAACCTAGAGTTTATATTTGGAAAAATACCCATGGGTAAAATGTATTTATTTTGATGTCTTATGATAGAATATGAAGCTTGAAATTGTGTTAAACAATTTTTGCTAAGCGATTTTCAGTGAAAACAAGTGAAACGACATAATCGATAAAAATTATTATTGTTCATAAGTGCATGCTACAACAATAATTTGATGTTGCTATAGAAGGAAAAATATTCAGTGTGTTATAAAACATAATAAAAAGGAATAAAGTTTAATTACCGAGCCTAGGGGAAAAATTGTAATTTTGTGAAACTGTAGGGGCAAAAATGTGATTTTTGGACTGGATTGAATAATGTGAATGTTATATAAGTTAAATATGTTCTTATAAATCGAGAAAGACGAGAAATTGACATTGATTGGTAAAAAAAAGTGAGAAAAAGTGAAAATTCCCGATTGAACCTTCAGAATGAAAGAGATACAAGTGAAGTTGCTAGGTCACGTGTGTAGTGCTATGTGCATGCTACTACGTGTATCAGAATGATAGGTCGCATGTGTAGTACTATGTGTAGGCTACTATGCGTACCGGATAGCTTCGATCACGTGTATAGTACTATGTGCAGGCTACTACGTGTATCGGATGAAAATGGTCACATGTGTAATACTATGTGCAGGCTACTATGTGAACCGGGTATCATTTATTATAAGGTGGTTGCTATGTGTTGATTTCATCGTGTATTCGTTATTATTCCGAAGTGTTCATCGGGAAATTGTCAAAGTGTAATTAAGTGATGAATATATATGTGGAATTGAATTGAACGTTGACTTGAAATTGGAAATGATAAATTGGATTGCTTTGAATATAGTGATAAATTGAATGAATTGTATATGAATTAAAATTGGAATGAAATGTGAAAAATTCAATGGAATTGAGATAGTGAAAAAGTGAAATTATGAAAGAATACATTTTAAAACAAAACAGTTTAGACAGTCACAGTTGTGTGATTTTGAAAAATCACAAAAAATGGTGAAAATTGAATTAGAGAGTGAATAATATATGAAATGACATCTTAATGATTATATTTTACATAAAAGAAACATAGCAAGAAAAAGAGTTATATATTTTGAGATATTTGAATTTTAGTAAGGCAGGGTTGGATTGATTTCAGAATCCCCTGTTTTGAATTTGGAAAATAATTAAAAAATTTAAAAAAAATAATTATGAGTTATAATTTATATTTTTAGAATACTTAATGAGTCTACTTTCAAAGGAAACAAACGGAAATATCATTAGAATTCTTTACAATGAGATAACTTATATTTAGTGAAGAGATGTCAGAGATGTTGAGCAGTGAAACAGGGGTAATTTTAAAGAATAAACTGTACTAATTTTCCAAGTAAAAAATTCTGAAAATTTTATGGCAAGAATATATGTGAGTCTAGATTCGGAGAAAATTAACGGATCTTAATTTGGAGCTCTGTAGCTCTGGATAAAAATGATTTAGTGACTCTGATTCAAATAGACAGCTTTGAATTTAGATATAAGTGGATAGTGAAATTATGTATAATGCTATTTGAGCATGTTATATACATAAAGGATGTGGGATGGAGAGGATAAGGAGGACAGTAAGTATATGAATGAATTGTGTATAATTGGTTATATGCCTGATTATAAACGAAAAACGTTGAAATAGGAGTGATGTTTATATTGGTGCATTACTGATCATTGTAAGCTCATGAGTGAAAATAAAGTTTCATAGCATATGTGTGTGGTATATTTGGCATGAAGTGATGTCATGAGTGACTCATGAATTAACTCATGTTGGTAAGTTGATGCATAATTATAGTATTCAAATATATACATATTTGTAATATTTTGCTATGTGATTCGGAAAAAAGGTAATAAATAGCATAATGGAAATTCGGCCATGGTGCTAGTTTATGTTAAAGGAGTGTTTTATGACATATCTTAAGTAATGGAATGTTATAAATTTTGAGATTAATTTGCTAGTCAAATAAATGACAAATGAATTGATTGCGTATTCGTAATTTTAACATATGCTTGGTATATGAAACGTAATAATATATGCTTGAATAAACTTTAAGTATTCGAATGACATGGATTTGATGGTGATAAGAATCGAATATTGAATTCATGAAGCACAGGTGATGTATTATTTTTGTGTGGTAGCTTGGTTCAAGAAATTGATTAGGTAAATGGTAAGTGGAAGCATTTATGGATTTAGAAGAAAATTTGGAATGAACATGAAATTTAGCTCAATTAAATGATTTCATCAATTAAACATTGTGTATACCAGAATGTGTTAGTGAATTACATATTTTTAAATTAACATTCGAAGTTCGGTAAGTGATATATGAAATTAACATGAAAAGATTTATGATTATTATTAATATTGATTCTGACATAAAGTGGATTCTTCAATATTGGATTTATTTAACAAATATATTGAGCATATGAATGGGTATGTATTGGGCCTCGTATACCTTAATTAGCGACTCGAAGATAATAATTTGAAAGTTTTTAATTTGGATGAAATTTTATAACTCGGTTTAATATGTCTATAAGTGTATTTATTCTGGTAATGCCTCGTACCCTATTCCAGCGTTGAATACGGGTAAGAGGTGTTACAATGTGACATCACCAGATTCTGCCCTAATGTTTAGACCGGGTTTGGGGTGTTACAGATGAGATCATATTAATAATTTCTTAAGCCTCTCATAACTACAAATACACCCATTTTCAATATTTATAGGTCATCATGGTAGATACCCTTCTGACTTATTTAACTATATCACAGATCTTATTCAAATATTAACCTTTAACATATCAATACCTTATCTTAGTCATACATTTTACAGAACTAATAGAATTTATCCACGATTTACCATAAAAATTGATGTTCAAATCTTACCAGACATACATGATAGATCATGCCACAAGGGCCAAACAAAATACTCTATAAAGGCATCATATAGAAATCTCATGTTTATTGTCCCGATGAACTTCACAAAATTTATGTATCGTGATCTGCCATTTCACTTTACACATTACCAAAGGCTATACCGTAAACATACATACAGACATATCATATCATGTTATGGGTCTTAACCACATGGTCTTACTCACATTCATATATCTTGTTCTGTCATTCCAGTTCCATCTAAATGGAGGCTACACCATGGATGGTTCCAAAACATACTAAGCTGCCATAGGCCTCTACCACATGGTCTTACACTCATTTTCAAGTCGTGATATGCCAATCTAGTTAGCAATATAACTGCTCTACCAAAGGTTTTATAATAGGACATTTCTCATTACTTACTTACCAAGATGTGATCCTATTTCTAACTGACCCATGCTTATCGTATCACAACTATACACGCATTCTTACCAAATCAGTATTCTTCTCAACAGAACCTTACACATATCATCATAGCACTTACTTCCTCTTCACTATGTCTATAGATTTACCAATTACTATATATGTCATTATCCTTTATATGTAACTACTTCTACTTGCAAATTTTACATAAGAGAATTAGGGTAGGGACTCACCGGGTTCTCATCTACTACAGTTCTAAGCTCTAAACCTTTACATCCCACTCGAACCAGCAGTAACCACTACTTTGAAATAGAATTTTCACTATTAAAATTCTTATACATATATTTTACTTATCATCTCAAGCACTGAAAACCCCTATGCAAATCCTTTTACTTATATATTAATGTTCATACACTTCTTACTGACGTACTCTTTATAAATCTAACATACAGAGTTGTAATACTTACCTAGAGATGGAATAACCACTCAATAAATCAAAAATCTCAGTTTCTAGTTCAAGGAAGAAGAAATGAAATTGGTTCCAAAAAAGAATCAGAAAGTAACATCTAGAATCCAGAAGAAAAACTCTTCCCATAATCCTTCTCTCATACATATATATAATTCAATCTCTCGTGCAAAAATTCAACAAGTGTCACTTAAATTCAAAGTTTTTTTTTAATGGCCTACAGGCTCCAAAAGAAACATAAATCAAAATCTAGCATAATAAATATTACGATTGTCAATTCAATTGGTTCCTAACCAAGCATTTCACAACCCAATGAGAATAGTATTAAGACAAACTGGGCGTATTATACATTTGGCGATAAATCATATTGTAATTTTCCTTTTGTCCAACTAAAACCTTTACTCTTTAGCTAATCAGAATAATCAAAAATAAAATTTCCACTTAATTACTCTGGATATACTATATACCCATAAGTATACACCAGAAGAAACAAATAGGTGAATCACAATCTGCCAAACACATGTTCTTTCACTACTATACTCCTTATCTTTGAACTCACCTGAACTAGGGTGTGACAAGTTAGGGGGAAAAGTTTTGGCTCAAGAGAGATGATTTAATTCTTCCTCTATCAGTAAAAAAGATGTTTGGAAGGCCCAAGAAAAGGAAATCTAAGGATGCACCCAAAAAGAGCAAGTTTGGAAATGACACTGGCAGGGGCTCTAAAATTTCATGTTCTTTGTGTAAACAAGTAGGACACAACAAGAAATTGTGTCCAACAAGATCAAATATGAGTCAGATAATTTACAGGTAAATTCATGGGCCACTTTATTTTAGATAATCTTTTTTATATATTTATATTTGTTTAACCAATAAATACATTATAATGAGTTAAATAATTTATGTTCAACCCTAATTTTCTTATTTATTAGCCTTCTTCATAACATGTTTGGCCAACGATAAGGTTAAAGAACATACCATTTTTAAAAGGTTCTACCTTTTCACTTTTATTCTACAACATTTGTTTAAAATAATAAGGGATGATCAGACTTCTATTTCATAATATAGATAAATGATTTTTTAAGTATAACTATTTGGTTTTGTTCAATTCATAGCCTATAATATACTTTTAAGTGACAGCTCAGGTTTTAGAACTAAGTTCACAATTGTAATAACTATCATGCCTACAATCTTCCTTTGGGTCTTGACTTATTTTCCAATAACTATCACTCATGTTATCTTTTAGATGCCAAAATAGCTATGGTTCACAATTTAGAATTTTTTTTATAGTCTGCTGTCAAACGTCCAGGAAATCACAGCATGGAAGGAAAAGAAAAAGAATCAGTTGTATCAGTTTCCCAATGCATCATTAATGCAGAAGGCATAAAAAAAACAACAACTTGGTATTGGGGTGTATACAAACCTCAAAACTGGTGAAAAATACTACATGTGAGTATATGTAATTATTCTAAATATTGATTTTGTTGCCTGTTGACCAACAACTTGGTATTGGGGTGTATACAAACCTAAAAACTGGTGAACAAATACTAAATGTGAGTATATGTAATTATTCAAAACTGATTTGATTGTTTTCCATTTTCCCTAAAGCCTGATACAAGCAGTGAAAGAACCATTACTATTGCAAGGAACATTGGAGAATTTGATACATCCCAATATCAACATTCATGAAAAGGCCTTCGATTGTTCTGGAAGGGGAAAAAGGCTATGAAAACAAGGCAAATTTTGCAACAACACTCTGATCTTGTCCAAAAGAAGAAGGGCAAACCTTCAAAACAAGTGCAAATAGAGACACAAGCAAGTGAAACGAATTCTATTATAATAGATTATTGAAGTGCAAATTGATGCTAGCTTAATTTTAATTTCTCTTCTAGTATAGTTTCTGGTTAAAAAGAGAGAAGATTGGTACATTTTTTTCATATGGGGACCATTTTTTGATAAGGGAACATTTTGTTGATAAGGACACATTTTGAGGATATTGAAGATTCAAATTTACTTTTTATGTAATTTCTTGACTTTTTTTCTTTGTTGTTCTATATTGAATTATGGTTTAATTGAGGTTTAAAATCCATACGGAATTACAATTAAATAATGTTTGCATTTGAAGATGGTATCTTATAGTTTTTGCCTCTTGTTCATGCAATTAAATATTGTAATCGTTGTAGTCTTTGTATCGTTATTGCAGATAGGGCGATGAGATTGTCACTGGGGCATAGATTCTATTATTCGGACTTGGGCTCAAATTGGTTGTTTCCCCTATGCAACTGTGGTTGTAGTTACCAAGACATGTTCTTGTGGAGGCACTCATATGCCTTCAATCACACCACAAAATTGAGCTACTTGTGGGTTGCCATGGTTGTGGGGAAATGATTAATTTTGACTAAGTAAATAAAAGTGTATGAAAAATGCCAATTTCGTAAACGGGGGAGCTACATGGAAAACATATCTTAGCTCTGTTAGCACCTACGATGAGTTAGCAATGTAAATTGAACTCAATGAAACCATACTAAGTATTAAAAGAATGTATTGAGTAAAGAAATAATTCTTTTGTATTTAGTCTAGTATATCTTGTATGTACATTGTAACAATGGTATTTATAGAACATATGAGTAACTGTTATTGCTAACAACTTAACTATTTGAATAACAAACTAACAGCTAATAGGCTAGGAGAATAACAGAGTTAGCTAGTACTCTTAACATTCACCTATTTATCTGACAGGTAAGACCCGAAAAAGATCAAGAAATCTAGCAAAAGACGATATAGAGAGTGTTTTGGCAAGAATATCAACAACCTGTTCACAAGCAGGAACGTCACCAACAATAATGGAGCCATCTACTACCTTTTCGCGAACAAAAAATAGATCAAGCTCAACATGTTTGAATTTGGAATGCCAGACAAGATTAGTAGCTACGGCAACGGCACTAGAGTTGTCACACCAAATGGTAGAAGGATCGATACTTTGAAGGTGTAACTCTTTTAGTAACGAGACTAACCAAGTAATATCACTGGTAGCTGCAGCAAGACACCGATATTCAGCCTCAGCCGTAGACCGTGAAACTACTTACTGTTTCTTGAAACACCAAGAGATAGGTGTGTGACCAAAATTCACACAGTATCCCATCGTAGAGCGTCGATCATCAAAATCGAGCTCCCAGTTAGCATCTGCATAACCAACTAACGAAATTCGGTCAGACAAACGAAAAATAATCCCATAATTAAGTGTACCACATAAATACTGCAGGATTCATTTTAAAGCAACCATATGGACAGTAGTAGGCGCATACATAAACTGGCAGATACAATTTACTGCATAGGCAATATTAGGACGATTCGGGACCACATACTGTAAAGCACCTGCAAGACTTCTGTACTCATAAGGTTACTAAGACAATCCCTGTCATTCTTGGACAGAGTAGACGAGCTAACCATTAGAGAATGGACACTCTTCACACGAGACATAGAGCTCCTATCAAGTAGATCGCGAATGCTCTTTCTCTGACATAGATGAAGACACCCTTTGGAGGAATGAGTAACTTCAATCCCTAGAAAATAGTGGAGATCAATCATATCTTTAAGTGAGAATTCTTCATTCAACTGCTGAACAAAACTATTTATACAGTCAGGCACACCTCTGGTAATAATAATGTCATCCACATACACAAGCACATAAAAAATGGAGTTAGTTGTAACTCTAACAAACAAAGATGCATCAGATTTGGATACAGAAAAACCAATAGAAAGAAGAAAACACTTCAATTTATCAAACCAAGCACGCAGAGCTTGACGAAGTCCATATAGAGCTTTCTTCAGATGACAAACTAAAGGTCTGCCATTTGAACCATATTGAACATACCTCGAAGGTTGTTGCATGAATACCTCGTCAACAAGATCACCCTTCAGAAAGGCATTATTCACATCTACTTGACGGAGTTACCATCGTTTGAAGACTGCAATAGACAGAATTATGCGAATAGTAGTAGGTTTTACCACTGGACTGAACGTTTCTTTAAAATCATACCCAGGCACCTGAGAACACCCTTTTATTACTAACTGAGCCTTTCGACGAGCGATAGTACCATCAGGATTTTTCTTGACTTTGAAAAGTCATTTACACCTGATTACCTTGCGATTAGATGGTAACAGAATAAGATTTCAGGTGGAATTATTAATGAGAGCATCATATTCTGCTTGGATTGTAGCATGCCACTCTATGGTGAAAAAGGCGTCCTCAATTGTGTGAGGCACAAGAGCCTCAACAGACAGAGCCTTGAGCTTAAAAATGCCAGCTTTAGACCAAGTAACCATTGAATAAATATTTACTAGAGGCACAGAGGATGATGGAAGAAGAGGAGAGGATGAAGTATCAGTGGTAGGTACGATAAGACTAGGAATAACACTATCATTGGGTAAGGAGGAAGATCTATGTGGCTCATGGACAAAACCCACCTCAGCCTAAAGATTGGCAAAGACAGAGGGTAAAAGGCAGAAACCAAGAGGTGAAGATGATGCAAGCTGTAGAGAAGGTGAAACATCTAGTGGTTGAGAAGGGACAGTTTTAACAATAGAAACAAAAGTTAACATAGTACCAGACGAAGCCATGAAACCCCTTGCAACAGACGAAGGAGACAAAAACCTTTGTTCATCAAATACATGACAAGAAATAATGATCTTACCATCCAGCATAAGACATTAATAACCTTTGTGTTGAGAATTATATCCCAAGAACATACAAGGTTGAGAAAAAAAATCCAACTTATGACGCAAAAACGGTCGTAAATATGGAAAACAACAACACCCAAATATTCGTAAATGATAATATGTGGGAGCTTGTCCATAAAGAGCCTTATATGGAGTCTGACCATTCAGAACTAAGGTAGGAAGATGATTGATAAGATGAACAGCACAGCAAAATGCATAGCCCTAATATTTCATAAAAAGATTCACTTGGGCCAAAAGTGTGATACCCATATCAACAATATGCTGAGTTTACGTTCAACCGCTCCATTCTGTTCAGAGGTATGTGGACAAGACAACCGATGAACTATCCCTTGAGTTGCTAGTATAGACATGAAAGCTCAAAACTCTCCACCCTAATCACTTTGAAATTGTTTAATATTTTTCCCGAACTGAGTTTTGACTAATTGTTGAAACTGACCAAATTAATCGACTGCCTGTGACTTCTGACGAATAAGATAAATCCATGTAAACCGAGTGCACATATCAATAAAAGATACATAATACCAATTACAACCACATGCAACTGATGTAGGCCCCCATAGATCAAAGACAACCAAGGCAAACAGATCATTATATTCAGTAGTAGAGGTGAGAAAGGGCAATTTATGAGACTTTCCTTTTTGACATGCAGTACAAACATTATCAAAACAAAATTTAGCGGAAGTAATATTACATTTATCTAAAACAAATTTAACAACAAAAGCAGAGGGATGACCAAGACGTTTGTGCCATAGAGAAAAAATAGCACCATTGTCACATTTATTCGGGAGTCGAATAGGAGGATTAGGAGAAGCTTCAACAGACTGAGCAGTCGCAACTGGCAGAGAAAAGTGATAAAGCCCATCACGAATGTGGCCCCTCAATAAAATATCCCAGGTCACGATGTCCTTAACAACACAATACATCGGATGAAATTCAAAAAACAAGTTATTGTCAGTGGCAAACTGAGATACAGACAGGAGATTCTTTCGTATATTCGGTACACACAAAATATTAGATAAATGCAGCAATTTAAACTGTGTAGGTAAAACTGAATTACCAATGTACAAGATCTTAGTGGGAGTGCCGTCAACCATTAAAAGAGAAGAAGTACTTGAATATGGTGTAGAGTCATGCAAAGCAGAGACATCGCGACATACATGATGTGTAGCGCCTGAATCTGGATACCAAGACGCAGTTCCAACGGGCATAGAAATATAGGAATCAAGCCGTCACAGTTTGAACCGAATTGAATGGCATTAATATGAGACCCGGTGGAGTCAGAAAAATCAAATGCATGCAAATTGGGTAGACAAGGGAGCCCAATACAAGGGTCGGACCCAGTGTACACACGAGCTCATGGTTTGGTTCGCTAGAGAACAGACGGCCTAGACACATTACAAGCACCAACACCCGAAGCCCCAAGGTCTCGTCCATAACCAAGAGAAGTAATAAATTCTACACAATTTGAAGTTGGCCTATCGGGAAGAGGAAGATCTTGCGGCCCAAAAGAAGAGGAAGCTCCCCCAAAATCTTGACTTGGGCCAAACGGTAACTGTCCATTAAAATAACCAAGCCCAGTCAGCCTAGCATTAGCATGTCCATTAAATGAACCAGGCCCAATCGGCCTAATGACCCCATCAGTAGCAAACCTAGGCGCATGATACATCTCATGCCCAACGTCATATTAAAACTTTGACCCAGCATAGGGCCCACCATAATGGCCATCAGTACCTTGTAAAATGGGATTAGAAACCCTATTCTGTCGAGATGAAAAGGGTGCAGCATACGGCCAAAGATTTCCTCCCGCAATATTACCCTGTAGCTCCGCCGAGGCAGAACTATGAAGCATACCAGATACCGGTGACAAAAATGACACACTAGGACTAGAACAATCAACCAGATTTGACGCTCGAACAACCGACGACGACGGGCCATAATACTCATGATTATAATAGAAGAAGCACCTCTGGGTTAAATGCCCAAATCGTCCGCAGATCTGACACTATATGCGGGATTGAAACCCTCTCGCGCGACCTCTAGACGGGGGACGATCACCACGAATCGAGCCCACTAGAGCCGACGACAGAACGACTTCCAAAAGATTGGCATAAAGAGGCACATCCTGTACTGTGCGCTCGTACTGACTCTCATACTCAAGCAACACATCGATGAGACGTTGAAGCGGTAGAGGCTCCGACGAGAACGACAGTAAGGTAATGACAGCATCAAACTCTGGAGGTAAGCCCACAAGCACGATTTCTACTTTCTCTGCTTACAAGATCCGAGATCCAGAAGCCTCTATCAATGCACTTGTGTTTTGGATCTTTGCTACATACTCATTGACTGATAGACTTTATTTTTTAATTGAGTGAAGATCATGATGAAGACGAGAAAGCTTCATACCTGTAATGGCAGCGAAGAGACGAGTAGCAGTGTTTCATACATCACACGTCGTTCGAGCCTCTGTAAAAGAAGACAGGAGCGAGGGATTAATTATGGAGTAACCAAAAAGTAAGTAACCTTTCTTGTTGAACAAACGCCGAGGCATCTGGATTCAGAACGAACGAGTCCTCCAGAGACTGCTCAAACTGCAGTGGAGCAGGTACCGTTCCATCCAAAAAATCAGTTAGCTCGTATCCTTCAACGATTAACCTAACATGCTGCTGCCATTGAACGAAAGTGCTTTCATCCAACTTGACAGTCTCATGGCGAGGAAATGAGTGAACCAGCCTAGCACCAATGAACGCCAGAAATCCATGTTCGACGGAGGCAGAATCAGCAGAAGCTGTGGTGGTCATGAAAGCAGACTGAAAACAGGTCTCCAGCACCTTAGGCGACTGATACCATGTTAGCACCTACGGTGAGTTAGCAATGTAAATTGAACCAAATGAAACTATACTTAGTATTGAAAGAATGTATTTAGTAAAGAAAGAATCCTTTTGTGTTTAGTCTAGTATATCTTGTATGTACATTGTAACAATAGTATTTATAGAA
The DNA here is from genome assembly GCF_007990345.1 of Gossypium hirsutum. NCBI lineage: Eukaryota > Viridiplantae > Streptophyta > Magnoliopsida > Malvales > Malvaceae > Gossypium > Gossypium hirsutum. The sequence continues at coordinate 48,379,670 of NC_053437.1, forward strand.
CACATGAGTAACTGCTATTGCTAACAACTAAAACTTTTTGAAAAACAAATTAATAGCTAATAGGCTAGGTGAATAACAGAGTTAGCTAGTACTCTTAACAAGCTCCTTACCAAATCTGAAGCCACCTGGATCCATGCTCAGTTAATTTGTGAAAGTTGTTTGAAAAGGAAAGAAAACTACCACTTAAGCTTGGTTGAAAACAAAACTCACCAAAAGGCACAATTTGCCAAAGCCCATTTTTTTTTTCATTAAAAGTGCTACGTGTTGCATAAGTTCTCTTATAGAATTCTTTTCTCTCTAGATTTCTTTTATTTTATTTTCTTTTCTTTTTAATTTTCAATCATGTAAATGGTAAACTTGATGTCCTATTATTGAAGTAGCGAAAATTCAATATAGAGATATACGTGTGGCTTTGTTTATAACTAAGTTCATTATTATAAGAAATTGCCTGGGTAATGGAAAGTCTGATACACTTTTATCAGCCTGGAATCCTAGTCCAGAATGGGGAAAGTCTATACATTTTCCTTGATTATGTTGTTGTGGTTATGCCTTAATATTTTTTTGATTATAATTTTTATTTCTTAAAAAAACTAAAAACTTATATTCCTTACAAAAATCATCTTTCAACATGCATAAATTTATACAATTCTAAATTCAAAAGTAGTTTAACAAAAAAGAAACAATCTGTTCAATTATCTCACGAGAATTTTTCCTTATCAAAAGAATGAAGAACAATCAAAACCCAGTCCAAGATTACTCCTCCCTCAAAATTCAAATTCATGTAAGAAGGGGTTTAAAGCTTTCATCATGAAACAATAAACTCATATTGATAAAAATAACAATAATAATAATAAAGTGCATGTACTGATCCAAATTCACCAAGAATAGTGCAGTAAATTCACCTTCTTTGCCTACCACCTTTATAAAGCTCCTCCAAGCTACAAAGCAACTGGGTTTCTTCTGCCAGTGCCTTTTTGTTCCCTTGGATCCCAATGCCACTATTCCTCTGATAAAGAACATGTTAAAAAATTTAGTTTCTTATTATAAAGAAACCAGTCAAAAACTCATATAAAAGAACTCAATCTAGAAACCTCACAAAAACTTACTTACTCAACGTCTCAATTAGCCTTCAAACCACCAATATTGTTCATTTGATTCTTAAATTCAAGGAAAGTTTTTGGCTTTTTAAAATAGAGTTTTTTTTTATTTGGGGTTTTAAGTAAGTAGGGTTTGCGATTGAAGAAAAGTTCTTAGAGAAGGTAGTTTTCAATTTAGCAAAGAGATTTTCAATTCAATGGTGTATTGTTGAAGATTTAGGGATTTAAAAAAGGGGTTTTTTATTCAAAGAGAGTTTGATTTTCAATATGAGATTTCAACTAAAAAAGCAAAAGGTTCTTGGAAATTGAGCTTTCTACAATGACTCAAATGGAAAAAAAATTTCTTTCAACATTCACTTGTTGTGACGATCAAGAGAATTTTTTGGTGATTTTTTTCTTTTTTTGGTTTTTTCTCTTCAAAAATTGAATATGACTATTAAGTTTAAGGGTTAAGGTTATTATTTATTTTCTTTGGTTTAACTCATTACAAAAATTGTAGTTAAAATTTATTGTAATCAAAATTAATTAAATTAATTTACTTATATTGACAAATAAAAAAGTCACATCAAAAAAAATTTTAATATCATCGATAGTAAAAAAACAAATTCAAACTTAACTGCCACATCATCTTGACTGTTAAAAATTAATGAGCAACATCAATTAAGGGTTTTTTTTACTGAGCTTTGACAGCTCAAGTACCCAATTGAGTAAAAAAAAAGACAGAAATTAATTTTTTTAAGTTTGAAATTTTTTTACACTCTTAAGCTAAATGAAAATAATATAGCATTGTGTTTTACTTTACACTTTTAAAGGTATGAAGTCAAAAAAAAAAAAAGAGTAAAGTCTAGTGCTTTATGTTATTCACCATATTTTGTTTCTCTTTCCAAAAAAAAAATATTAATATTGAGTCAAGCCTAAAGTGCAAATATAAAATTAAGTCATGTAAAAAAAAAAGGAGAAGATAAAATTAAGTCTTGATTATCACTTTTGGGTAGAAAGATAAAAAAAAAAAAAGTGATCTAACAGCTTCTTGCCACTGCCATGGCAAAACTAGAAACACAAATCTCAAATAATACTCGTAACACTTTAAGATCTTGATTTTACATAATAATTCTACAATCTCCAAAGTTACTAATACTGAGAATTATTTGATACGAAATTGAAATTAGTTTTGGATTTGATGGAGAAAAATATTATAATATTTTGATTTCTTTTCTCTTGATTTTCTTTTTTGTTACATAAATTTTAAGAGAGTATTTGATATAATGAAAAGTTAATATTTTTTATGGAATTTAATTAGTTGAAATGTGATTCTAATGTTTGGTACATAAATATTAGCTTACTTTTATGGGAATGTAACATTCCATTCGAAGTTATTTTCCCACAAACAATACAAAGCAATTCCCTTAATGATTAGTGAAAAAGCGACTTTTTTGTATACGGGAAAAATATGAACTTGTTAGGACAAAATTAGCCTTCTTTAATTTGTGTTTAGGATTAACATTTAAGATGAATGAATTTCTATTGTTATAAATATTTTTATAAAATTATTTTTCATTAATATACACTATATATAAATACATAGAAAAAATTTGCAAATTTTTTTAAAAATTAATTATAACTTTACTCATAAAAGATTATGCTCGCATTTGAGAAGGGAAACATCCATATATGACCAAATGTAGTTAATGTTAATGTTTCATAAATCAAGCTAAGTATGAGACTTCCGAAGGTGTCCCGACCTTGTTTAACGCACTTGGTATATTTGTAATTGTTTCTGATAACATCACCCAAAAAGATCAAATATTTGTTTAGTACATAACCAACTCCCACCCAAAATGAATAATCAAAGCCCACCCCAAAATTTTTTAACCACCACCTAAATGAAACGATGCATTTAATTATCAATATTTTGCACAATTCTCACTTCTTCCTTTCTTCTATCGTTTGTAACCGTTGCTTTATATATTTCTTCTTCATCCGCAATCATAATGTTGGAATTTAGTTTCATTAGTGTGGTAATTTTGTCTATATGTATTTATAATTTTTCGATTAAATTGATTTAATAAAATATTTTTCAGTCTCATTAATATCTCTACATATTTTCCTCGATAGTTTTTGCACGCAAAGAAAAATAAAACAAATATTTCTCATTGATTAGCTAACGTTTAGCTAATATTAAAGCAATATTACGTAGTTAGATTGTAATACAAAAAGACAAATTAAATTAGTAGACAATCTAAACATGTTCTTAGTTTAATCATAATTTAGCAAATCGATAGAAAGACTAATATGTCGTCTATCAAGTCCAATTAGGGAGATATCCTATCTTAGGTATCAAAGCAGATTGTCGAAATCATTTTTATTTTTTGGAAAAAACAAAAATTAGTTGTCGATGAAAATTTGGAGTCGCCACCAATCTTTTATTAAGGTGTGATTGGATCACCTAAAACGACTTTGGTCTACGAGTTTTTAGAAAAACAAGTTCGGGAGTCAGTTACGTCCGAGGAAGGATTAGCACCCTCATAACGCCCAAAAAATTGGAACCAAATTGATTAATCAGTTTCTTAATGTCGAGAATTAAAAAATATTCAATCCTTGATTAAATCAAGTTATTTATTAAGACTCTCTCATTTAGGAGAAGAAATGTCACACCCAATGCGTTAGGGCACGACATCTCGTATCCTCAAAAATGAGTTGGTCCTAAAGACTTGTGTAATAAAATTTAAGAAAATATTTAATTGTTTAAAATTTATGAAGAAATCGCGGTCCAATACGTTAGGGCACGATTTCTTAAAATCCCAAACATTGAATATTTCCTTTATTATTTTTAGAAAAAATCTTTGTCTCAAGAAGTCAACACGTCGCATCCAATGCATTAGGACACAACATATTGAATTTCTAATAACAAGCTTTTCATATTATTTTTGATTAAGGAGCAATTCTCGATTGTTGGATTTAACGAAGAAAATTGGAACCCAATACGTTAGGGCTTAATTTCCTTGAAAATCTTAAATACGAGTATTATCTCTATTCTGAAAATTTTCTATTTTTAAATTTGAGTAAAAAGATGATGTAATGTTATATTGAACGCATGTATAAATGTCGCAATAACAAATAACAATAATAAATACAACAATGGCATAGAAATAATATAAACAAATAAATAAACGAAAATAAAAAATAAACAATGACAATGTAAGAATATCAAATAAATGAGAAAAATAAAAAAAATACTAAAACATAAATCAACAAACAAATGAATGAAATAAAAAAATGCATAATATATACATTGGAATTATGAAGAATAAGATGGCATACATATGAATTTACATATAAAACTTTGGATTATAAAGTTTATATAACAAAATATATAATGCATTTATGCAAATAAAGAAACATATAAACATATATATACAAAAATTATGAAATATGTGTTTAACAAAATATATGTATTTGAGCATTTAAAAAATAAATAAATATGTATGTATACAAAAATTAAAATAATAAAGAATATGTATATGCGTATAAAATATAAATGTATATATGTAAAAATAAAAGTTATGCAAATAGAATAATAATAATATATATAAAATATGTGCAGGTATTTATAAAAGTTTTTTTTAAATGTATGTATATTATTATAAAAAATAATGTGTATGTATATATATATAATAATAATAAAAATAATAAGAATAAGAATAATAAGAATAACTTAATAACAAATAGAGATTAAATCGAAACTAAACAAAACTTTAGGGCCAAAATTAAAAATAAAAATAAAACTGAATCAAAATGAGCGAGAAAGGAGGAGGACAAAACGCGCAAATTCCCCATTTGGGGCCAGAACGCGCGGACCCTGCTTGCGGGCCGGGTCAATGTGCGGATCTGGCCCTTTCAAAACGGTGCTGTTTCGTCAGGCTATTTAAGCCACAATCAATTCACAAAATTTCATTTTTTTCATTTTTTACAAAAAAAAACCTTAAAAAACCTCTCAATCTCTCCCTTCTCCTCTGTTTTTGTATTTTGGGCCTTGTATTGTTCTGGGCCAACTTGTTTTGTTCTGGACTTGTAGAAAAACAATGGACTTTTTATTATTTTCACTTATTAAGGGCCGGGTAAAATTTAGGTATTACAGCTGCCCCTCTTTGCTCGTTATCGTGTAACGGGAACGGAGCAAAGACTTTAAAAATGCTCAATTTTACCCAGTCGTGTTGGACCTTGGTACTCTTCTTCTTCAAGTAGCATCATTCCTTCCTACTGCATCTTCAGAGGTATAGGAACTAGTGCTTCAATCTACTCCATTGCAATATTAAAGGGATATGGTTTGTACATTGTAGTTTCTCAAAATTTGCTATATTTAATCTACTCCACTGCAACTTCAGGGAGATAAGACTTATAGCTTCAACTTGATCTGCTACAACTTAAAGATGAATTTGATGCGATCTGCTCTGCTGTAATTTCAGAGAGGTAAGATCCATCATTCTAATTCACTCTACTACAACTTTAGGGAGATAGAATTTGTTTATTCAGTCTGCCCCACAGCAATTTCAGGGGGATGAGACTTGCTTTCTTGAGTCTGCTCCACTGCAACTTCAATGAGATAAGACTCACTTTCTTGGGTCGACTCCACTGTAATTTCAAGGAGATAAAACCTGCTATGATATGCTCTCTGCAACTTTAGAGAGATAAGATCTATCACTTTAATCCGCTCCACTGCAACTTCAGGGAGATTGGATTATTGGCTTTAATCTACTCCACTGCAACTTCAGGGAGATAAGATTCGCTATCTTCAGTTTTTTAAATTACAATGTTGGGGAAACAAGATTCGCCGTCGTGGTTTCAATCTGTTCTATTGTAATGCCAAAGAGATAGGATTCCCTTCCCACAGCTTTAATCTGCTTCTCTTCAGCTACTTCAAGTCTTAACGCCAGGGAGATAAGATTCGCTGCCCTCAGCTTTAATCTGCTCCGCTGCAATGCTAGGGAAACAAGATTCGCTACCTTTAGCTTTAATCTATTCCACCATAATGCCAAAGAGATAGGATTCGCTGCCCATAGCTTTAATCCGCTCCACTTCAGCTATTTCAAGTGTTAACGCCAGGGAGATAAGATTCGCTGCCTCCAGCTTTAATCTGCTCCGCTGCAACGCTAGGGAAACAAGATTCGCTACCTTTAGCTTTAATCTATTCCACTCTAATGCGAAAGAGATAGGATTCGCTGCCCACAGCTTTATTCCGCTCCACTTCAGCTATTTCAAGTCTTAACGCCAGAGAGATAAGATTCGCTGCCCTCAGCTTTAATCTGCTCCACTGCAACGCTAGGGAAACAATATTCGCTACCTTTAGCTTTAATTTGTTCCACTATAATGCCAAAGAGATAGGATTTGCTACCCACAGCTTTAATCCGCTCCACTTCAGCTATTTCAAGTCTTAACGCCAAGGAGATAAAATTCGCTGCCCTCAGCCTTAATCTGCTCCGCTATAACATCAGGGAAGAAAGATTCGCAATCTTCAACCTATTCCACTGTTAACCAAGGAGATAGGATTCACAACCTATTCCACTGTTGACCAGGGAGATATGACTCACCTATTCTATTGCTGACCAGGGAGATAGGACTTATAATATTCAACCTATTCCACTATTGACCAGGGAGATAGGACTCACAATCTTCAACCTATTCCACTACTGACCAGGGAGATAGGATTCACAATCTTCAGCCTATTCCACTGATGTCCAGGGAGATAGGGCTGGGGTTATCGATCTACTTCGCTGTCGGTGTAGGAAGACAAGATCTGCTATTTTTAACCTGCTTCGCTGCAACCCGAGGAGGCAAGGCTGGTGTCTTTGATCTGCTTCGCTGTCGATGCAGGAAGACAAGATCTGTTATCTTCACTGATCTGTTCTCTGGGGAACATGACTTGTATAATGAACCTAATTATGCCTAATGATTAGGATGGCATAAAATGAATCAAATGCCCCTAACTAGACATGTGTTAATGGTGTTTGCACGACTGCATAATTTTTTTTTTGAGAATGATCCCACCTAGGTTGTTATTGCTCGAAGTTTATTAAGGCTTTAACACTGACGTGCTACAACGCATTCTTTCTTGGCTGGCTTTTCTGAAGAAACATTTAGTCAGGTTGCCCCCCACTGTAAACCTCAAAGTTCAATCCATTAGGGCGCAAAATTTGTACCATCATTCTCCCCCTATAACCCAGAGGTAGGAATATATGGCTTTTCCTTAATCCTCTCTTATCACAGTTCAGGATCTAAATCTTTCTGGTCTTTTACACTATTCCTAGGGTGTCGTACCAAAGGCTCATGTGTAAATGAAGGCTCTCTTCTCCGAGGTAACTTCTTCGTATTGCCTAGTGATCATTACTTGCTTGTTTATTTAAGCTTTGTCATCAACACAACTTGTTATTTTGTTCAATCAATACTTTTGACAACAAAATCCAAAGAGAAAATCCTAATTTAGATTCTTCCTTTTCAGATTTCCAACCTTTAAACTTGGTGCGCTCTAAACAATAGTCCTATTTCAGGTTCCTGTATTATTTAGAAACTTCTAGAGTAATATGCAAAACTTCCCTTGTGAAAGTTTTATTAGTCCATTAATCAACATGCTTACAAAAAAGGTCATAACAATGTATAAGAATAAGGTTGGTTCTGAGCATAGCCAAAAAAGAAGGATAACAAAGAAATTGATTGGGAATGTGTATCTTGAAAAAGAATGAAGTATTCCAATAATAACAAATTCAATATAAATAGTATAAAAATTGGATGCCCTAGACATCGCAGCTTGAACTTCTCTATACAAACTTTCTGAGTTTGACATGTGTTTAGGAGATCTACAGTACTCTGTCGATGTCCCAAGATATCGCCTACCCTTTCCTATTGATTCAGGTATAACAATGTCACCACATACCCTAATCCGGTCAAAATTCAAGTTGCTCTGATCATCTCGTGCCTCATTCTGATCAATATTTGAGCCGCCCTTTTTTGGGTTTTTAACTCAAATCCCCTTTTGGTCTATGGTGCCCTTTGTGGGTTTTCACCCTAGCCTCTCCATTTTTATTTTTCACTTTCATCTTTTTCCATTTTATTTTATGACTCAAAGTGCCCCTTACGGGTTTTCACCTTGGTCCTTTCTCCTTCTTTAAGCGAAGTGTTTCTTGACTGAATCTGAGTTGACAAGATTAGGCGATCAGTGCTTAACATAATGATCTTCCCAATCTGGCATTCATTTCCCTCTAAAGTCCCTTTGTAAAGGAATGATCTTTTCCAACATCCAGCCTTCTCGTGGAATTCTTTAAGATGACCTTGATTATTATGGCTCGTATCATTTTTTTCTGGTACATCTGACCCTGATAAATAGCTTTTAACCCTTTTCCTAGGTTAGATCCATTCTGCTTCATCCGACTCTAGCTCAACTAATACTCGGAGAGAGGGATTTCAATAGGTAAAACTACCTCAATCCCGTAAACCAAAGAGAAAGGTGTTGTCCCGGTGAACGTCTTGATAGATGTTCGACAAGCAAGGATGGCAAAATGGTAATTTCTCATGCCAGTCATTGCAAGTCTGAGTCATTTTCCTTTAACTTTCTTAATATTCACCTCTAGGCAATTTAGTGATGAATCGTGGTGTCTGATTTTGAATTGATTACAGACCGCAACTGTCGTGCTATTGTTCAAGCTCAATGCATTATCCAATGTAATCCTCTCTGAAATTCTATATATGATGATATTAGCGTATAAAATAGCATTTACCCGTTTGTTGAAGTAATTAATGATCTCAAAATAAAGCAATACCCATAAGAAACCTTCGATGATGATAACGTCCATGCCCCATTTTGCTCAAAATTTGAGTCACCTTTTTCGGGTTTTCATCTCAAATACACATTTGGTCAAAGCGCCCTTTGCGGGTTTTCGCTTTGACCTTTTCTTTTTCTTTTTCTTCTTTTCGATTTGGATGACCTTTTATTTTGACTTTGATTTTTTCAATTTTTTTCTTTCTTTTTTTCTTTCTTTTTTTAATGCATCTAAGCTCATAGCGTTAGGTAAGTCCTTGTTATCTCTTTCGAAGAATCTTCTTTGATATCAGATTTCTAGGGCGAACTTACTACAGAAAACTTTGGATCTTCCTCTTCAATCAGGATAGAATCCAATAGAACTTTAAGAGATGGAAACTCGTCTTCAAATGGGTAAAGCTATGCTGAGTTAACTATAAAAGCATTACCCTGGCAAAGAATTCTCATTGCATTGTTCACACTGCGAATTTCTGACATCGTGCTGCTGTGCAAATTTCATTATCAGCGCTTGTCCTGGGCATATCCTGGTATGATCATACAAAGACATCTTTGAACTTTAGAAATAACTCAACAAAGTCTTGCTTCGTCTTGGCAGTCAAGTCAATTCTAATCTTCACCCAGCTTACAATTTCTAATGATTCCTTGTGAGGTAGGCTCTGTCTATCCCATCCTCAACAAGTTTGGAAATAGGCTACAATCTATGTCATTTTCAAAGTCATCAGATCCCTCTAAACACCTGTCTCGCTCAAAAGGAGGTTCGAAATCTGTAGCAGTGTCACTCATGTCATTGGTATCTAGGGACCCATAGTAAATACCAAAGAATTTACAAAAGAATGTGTGAATTTATGAGTAATTATTTGTACAATATGATTATAAATGAATAAAGGAATAATGTGGAAGAAAATCCAAAAGAATGAAAGATTAATAATGAAAGAATATTGGCTCAAAAATAAATATAAATATGTATTTTATTAGAATAACGATGTTTAGACATGAACCTATTTCATAAAAAAATTCTTATTTCCCCTAGGCTAGAAGCAACAAGTGTGTTCTGAACATTACTCTAAATATGCTCTAAATGCTACAGAAATTTCTTTTACACTCCGATTATTTAGAGCACTCTCAAGTTTATAAGGGTGGATATCTAACAAGGTCTTTTTTCAATTGCGTCTTCATATACGGCGTTGATGTAAACGCTTCCCAACACTTCTTCATTCATTGCATTCTCCCCAATTATCAATGTGGTTGGGTAGCAGATTTTCTGCACTGGAGGCTTCATCGAACTTGACAATGCCTATATTAATGAATCTTTCAACTATCTTTTTAAATGCGGTGCAATTTTCTATCTAGTGCCCCGCAATTCCTGCATGGTATTCACACTGAGCATTTGTATTATACCATTTAGGAAATGGAGGCAACATTGGTTTCTGGTAGAAAGGGGACACCACATGTGCATTAAATAGGCTTTGATATAGCTCGCTATATGACATCGGTATAGGCGTGAACTGAGGCCTTTTGTATATTTGCCTTAGTGTAAGATTCTCGCTTTAAAGGGCTCTGATGGCTGGTGGTTTCTGTCTTTGGCCGGCCCACAACGATTGGTTTTGAGTGGCCCTTGTTATATCTACCTGCATTATCTCCCTTATTCCCCTTCCTCTTTGGGGCTTTTATAGTATCTGGGTACTCCACCCTCGCCTGTTTTATTTCTGTTGGATTATCAAGAGTAATAGGATTGGCTAGATTGTTCCTAAAATTAGATCTTGAGCCCATTGGGCGATTTATTGGTGTTAAGGTATCGATCTGATATTGTTGAGATTTGATAGTAAGGGGTACCCTTTGTGGACGCATATCTGGCTGGACACTTATCGGGGTAAAACCTGAGGGATAAACAGGGTCTTCATTATCCTCCCCAAAGTGGACAACTAGGCTTTCCTCTCTTTCTAACCCTCGAGCCAATAACTAGGTTAACTGGTTTATCACATTACTTTGGAATTCTAGCATCTGATCTTTCATATCTTGTTGAAATTTGGTCAATTGCTCTAGCATCTGTGTTTACATCTGCTCTCTTCTCTCCAATCTTTGGTCCATGCCTCCTGACTTTGCTTAGGTATGGTAACGGTGTTTGGTAGGTTAGTGGGTTTCCAGAGTAACTAAGGAATGATTTATATCAATTAGAATCTTTTAATATTTTTAATGTATATGAAGCAATGCAATGCATGAATGCACAAAGGCGTCAATTTTGATTCAATTCCATTTAAGAAAACTTTACTAGAAATTAAATTTCTTTACATGAAGTGAATTACAAATAAAGCTTTGTTCTATTACTCAGAATTCTAATTTTCCTAAGTAAAAAAGCTAACTCTTGCCCCCGGTCCGATTCTAATTCATACTTTACACTTAGCATGTCTGCTTGTGCTGCCAAAGTCTGTATGTGATCAGCTACTTCTCGAATCTGGACCACAGGTTCCTCCATAATATGATCTCTGCTCCTAACTTGATTCCGAAAGTAGTAAAGCTGTTCATTATTACGACTTTCATTTACTTCCAAGCTCTCGATCCGGATCTCACAATTTTGCAGCGCCGTTTCTAGCTCTTTTATTTTTTCCTTCATTTCATCAATCTTGCTTAAGCTTGCCCTCAATTGTATCGCAGAGTTTCGATTTCGATAATGACAAAGAGATCTTTCCAACTCAGTCACCCTATCCTTTAATTCACCTTTTTCTCTTTGGCTATCTGACAAACTCTTTTCTAAAGCCTCGTTACGCATCAGCATCTCTTGGAATTTTCGTTCCCATCTATCAGCTTTGTCATTCTCTTCTCGAATTTCTGCTCGCCATTGTTCTGAAGTTTTTCCCAACCTGGCAGTTCTCATTGACAGACGTAACATTTTATAATCTGTCTTCAAACCATCCAACTCCTCCTCAACCTTGTTTCCCTTTTCTTAATTTTTCAGTTTCGAGCTTTTGAACATCTATGTCTAATCTTAAGTTTATCTTCTCTTCCTCCATTTGTTCTATCTTCTTTTCTAACTCCGCATTTCTTCCTTCAAAATCTTGTCTTATGATTTCCAAATCAGAAGGGACGACCCGCAAATATTCCTCTATTGACTGGTTGTTTTCCTGACTTATCTTGGGTATATTGTCGTTAATTCTCCTAACCCACCATTCATTATACTTTGGAGTTGTCATCGGACCCACAGCTAACCTCTTCATTCGGAAAGTCTGTTTCCACGCACTAGATATCTCTTGAATCTTCTTTCTATAACCATCATTTCTGTACGAAAATCCACAATCAGTTATCCCTTGGGTCGCAGGTATAAATTGCCTTGACCTATATTGCCTTAGCACCAATAATGGGGCATATCCAACAGCTCCCCGAATTCCAAGCAGTGGAACCCAATCAAAATTACCACACCTATACAGGATCTCATCTGGAAGCAACCAAGGAGCTCTCCACTCGATGTCCTCTTCTTGAAGATTCTGAAGAATTCCCATCCACTTTTCTTCTGAAATATCATCTCTCCTGGGCGTAGCTACTATCTCCTTTAGTGGTGAATAATTTTCAGAGAAAACTCGATACAAAACCTTATCCACCTTCCAAAAGTGACTGTGAAACCATGCGAGTAAAAGCTGTGCACATCCAATAAATCTCCCCTCTCCCGCTTTCTGGCATTCACTCAATGACCTGAAGGTTTCTGTCAAAATTGACAGAATTGGTGTAACCCTCTTATCAAGTCGGTCGAATAAATCAGTGACTGCTTCATCAACATGCCCCAAGGCTTTGGGGAAGACAACCAAGACATATATACTTAAAGCAAAGACATCTACCCTCTTCCTCACTTCTGGGTGCGTTAGAATTGCATCTTTCAAACTCTTCCAAGGAACGCACTTACTATCCCCGTTTTGCTTAATCCATGTAGCAACCCACTGCTCACTTATCCCTGTTATATTCATCAGCTTCTTCGAAAAGGTTGGCACATTTATCGCTATCGAGTAGACCTTGTCTGCTTGAAACTTTGAACATCGGAGTAAAGCCACATACTCTTCTATTGTAGGCGCCAAATCGACCTTTCCAAAAGTGAAGCAACTGTAAGCAGGATTCCAAAACTGGGCAAGGGCTCGAAACAAGTGCTTGCCTAACCTCGTCGTTCCACTAATCCCAGATTTCCTTCAATTCTCGCAAATTGTTTTGAGTTACACTGATGCGCATAAAGTCCCATAATTTCAATACATATCCCTCCGCCAAACTATCACCTTTCTCTCACTGCGTTGTTTCAGACCAAGTTCGGACAGCCACATTATCCTCCACTTTATCAAGAAACCCTTTTTCCATGATAAGCTTTCTATCTAGCAACTGAATATGAACCGACGCCTTTTATGATGAAATGAAATTCCATGTCATGCAATCAAAATAAAACACAAAAAGTCAGTATCATATAAAAACATAAAATATAATCAAGAAATAGTAAAACACCTAATCGGATATCTACTAAGATTCAGTATAGTTCTACCTAAAGTGGATTTCTAAGGTTCACTATATGAAGTTCGGCTTCTAGGGAAAAGGTACCAGAACCAGCAGATTCCTCGATCTTCACCCATTATAGGCTCATATAGATCAACTTCGATTCAGGGGAATACATTTTCCCTATGACTATACGGAGATGAAAATCTCACGAAGGCATAGGTACCAATGTACTCCGAAGGTGATCCATTATCCTATACGGAGGTGAAAACCTCACGAAGGAATAGTTTTTCACTCCCACTTAAAAGGATAAAATCATTCAACTCATGTAATGTATAATGCAAAAATAACTCAGATCAATCAAGCAAGAATATAATGAATGCAAAAGGATCTCATCAATTTTTTAAAAAAATTATTTTCTCAACCATAAGACAAAAATTAATCAACTTTGTGGCTCGACTCTCTTATATATATTTTTTAAAAAGTCCCCAGTGGAGTCGCTAAGCTGTCAAAACCATTTTTATTTTTGGAAAAAACAAAAATTAGTTGTCGATAAAAATTTGGAGTCGCCACCAATCTTTTATTAAGGTGTGATTGGATCACCTAAAACGACTTTGGTCTACGAGTTTTTAGAAAAACGAGTTCGGGAGTCAGTTACGTCCGAGGAAGGATTAGCTCCCTCGTAATGCCCAAAAAATTGGTACCAAATTGATTAATAAGTGTCTTAATGTCGAGAAGTAAAAAAAATTCAATCCTTGATTAAATCAAGTTATTTATTAAGACTCTCTCATTTAGGAGAAGAAATGTCACACTCAATGCGTTAGGGCACGACATCTCGTATCCTCAAAAATGAGTTTGTCCTGAAGACTTGTGTAATAAAATTTATGAAAAAACGTGGCCCAATACGTTAGGGCACGATTTCTTAAAATCTCAAACATTGAATATTTCCTTTATTATTTTTTAGAAAAAATATTTGTCTCGAGAAGTCAACACGTCACATCCAATGCATTAGGACACAACATATTGAATTTCCGATAACAAGATTTTCATTTTATTTTTGATTAAGGAGCAATTCTCGGTTGTTGGATTTAACAAAGAAAATTGGAACCCAATACGTTAGGGCTTAATTTCATTGAAAATCCTAAATATGAGTATTATCTCTGTTTTGAAAATTTTCTATTTTTAAATTTGAGTAAAAAGATGATGTAATGTTATATTGAACGCATGTATAAATGTCGCAATAACAAATAACAATAATAAATACAACAATGACATAGAAATAATATAAACAAATAAATAAACAAAAATAAAAAAAATAAACAATCACAATGCAAGAATATCAAATAAATGAGCAAAATAAAAAAATACTAAAACATAAATCAACAAACAAATGAATGAAATAAAAAAGTGCATAATATATACATTGGAACTATGAAGAATAAGACGGCATACATATGAATTTACATATAAAACTTTGGATTATAAAGTTTATATAACAAAATATATAATGCATTTATGCAAATAAAGAAACATATAAACATATATATAAATTATGAAATGTGTTTAACAAAATATATGTATTTGAGTATTTAAAAAATAAATAAATATGTATGTATACAAAAATTAAAATAATAAAGAATATGTATATGCGTATAAAATATAAATGTATATATGTAAAAATAAAAGTTATGCAAATAGAATAATAATAAAATATATATAAAATATGTGCAGGTATTTATAAAAGTTTTTTTTAAATGTATGTATATTATTATAAAAAATAATGTGTATGTATATATATAATAATAATAATAATAATAATAATAATAACTTAATAACAAATAGAGATTAAATCGAAACTAAACAAAATTTTAGGGTCAAAATTAAAAATAAAAATAAAACTGAATCAAAATGAGCGAGAAAGGAGGAGGACAAAACGCGCAAATTCCCTATTTGGGGCCAGAACGCGCGAACCCTGCTTGCGGGCCGGTCAATGTGCGGATCTGTCCCTTCAAAACGGTGCCATTTCGTCAGGCTATTTAAGCCACAATCAATTCACAAAATTTTATTTTTTCATTTTTTACAAAAAAAAAACCTTAAAAAACCTCTCAATCTCTCCCTTCTCCTCCGAGCACCGGCCCCCCAGTCCGATCATCGGCTGGTCATTGGCCACCGCACTGGCCTCTGGCGAAGGCACCGCCATCTGCGGTGGCCGAAAAAGGGGAAAATAACCCTTTCGGCTCTCTCGACCCTTCCAAGCCCAAATATGGGTTCAAAATCTCCGAAAAACCAGCAGAAATTGCGAATAGAGCCCGAAACCTTTCAGTTTCCGGCCACCGATGCTCAGGGGTGGCTCCCTCGATCCTCCCATGGCAAGACAGACCCGAACACAGGTGTTTTCACACCCTTTTTTGTCTTTTATTTTATTCTATTTTATTTACTTGTAATAAAATACAAAAAAGAAAATAAAAAGAGAAACAGTAGTTCGAAAAGAGTTTAAACCTTTGGATTTTCCAATTGCTCATTGCTCTTTTTGGTATTCTGTATTTGTGTTGTGAAATATTCGCTATTCTTTTTATTGATTTTTCTTCGATCCCTATTACAGTATATTTAATGGCTTTTTATAGCCATTCTCAAACAATATAAAGGAATGAATCTGTTTAATGATTCGATTTGCAAATCTTCGCATTTTCTTTCCATATACTGTTGTTTCCTTTCTTGATGTGCAAGTACGAAGATCGCGCGGAGATCCGGAGGGCGAGGCTTTGCTTGCGGCGGCTGAAGCTTACCTCAAAAACCCTAGGGTTTCTGCCACTGCTTTGGGCCACTAGATTTGGGCCTCTATTTTTGTATTTTGGGCCTTTTATTGTTCTGGGCCAACTTGTTTTGTTCTGGACTTGTAAAAAAACACTGGAATTTTTATTATTTTTGCTTATTAAGGGCCGGGTAAAATTTAGGTATTACACAGATTACTCCAAAAAGATAAAGATAAAGATGCGACTGACTGGACTGACAGTACATTAGACAAGACCTAAGTTGAATAAGTCCTAGATCCGTTTATGGATTTATTCACTTGTGACTTTCATAGTGATACAAATGAGTGTGAATAAACGCAGAAGTAGATCGTAAAGTTTTTTAAAGTCACAGTTTTAACTTAGGGCACTAAACGTTCAGAAAGAAACTTGGATTTTGAGACAACTTGAAACACAATCAAATCCATGTCAAATAAAACAAATAAAAAATAAATAAATATGATAAATAAATATAACAATAAATCAAAGATTGGAAAAATAAAGAAGAAAATAAAGAAGATAGATGGAAAAGATAGAACGTGATATGTAGAAGTCCTAAGAAGCCTTGGAAACATAAAGAATCCACAACCCCATTCAAACGGCTCTAATTTCCCCTCAAAGATAGAAAACATGGCAAGAAAAAGTTTGAAGATGATCCTCATAATCTTAAAAGATTGTTAAAACTCTTCTAAAAGAAACTCAAGAGAAATTCTTGAAAAAAAAAACTCAAAGAGAATTTATTAACTCAAAAGAGAAGTTGAATAATAATGAATTAATAAATTTGTGTACAATGCAAAGGCCTATATATAGGCTAGCTAAATAAATCTAAATAAAACTCTTAAGTATAATAGAACTCTAATTAATCTAAACAAGAAGTAGTTTTAAACTAAACTTTCTTGTTGACATAAAACTCCTAAATAACTTAAACTACTTAATACTTATTAAAAATTTAGAATAATAAAATAATAAAATAATAAGAGCTAATAAATACAATATTGGGCTAATATATAATAAAAGTTAAGCCCAAAACGCGAACCTAATATAATTTAAACTTGAATTAAAAGCTTGAAACTCGTAATTCCCGTCATAATCCCATCTAGAAATTTTGTTCATGTAGTCTTCACTAAAATGGTTATAACTTGAGCTCCCGAACTCAAAATAGACTGATTCAAAGTGCGTTTCAAAGCTAAGCGATAGACATTTGAACGCCATGAGACATCTCAACCCAAAAATGCCTGGATCCCACATAAAAAGTCATCACAAGTCTACTAATTTCCCAAACTTGAAAATTGGCAACTTCGGTGAATGGAATTTAATAAATTTCACCCCATCCGTGCATGTATCATTCCCCCTTTCCTCGAAAATATTTGTCCTCCAATATTTTCTTTGATCAAATCTTGGTTCAATTTGCTTAGCCTTTGACATTGTTGTTGGGCCTTGAGGTAGTGTAGTCCATCACATCCATGGGTCAGAAATTAAGCCTTAAGATTCTCATCATTTGCCCCTTCCTCAAGAAGATTCGTCCCTGAATCTTCAACTACAAAGAAAGAAAAGATATTAGAACAAATAACAAAAAAATGAAAAAAAATATTTACCTAAGCTTTCTTGTGCACCAAAACTATCTCCAGGATCAAAGATATGATTTTGATCTCCCAAATCAGCATGAATCAAGTATCTCTCTTTCAAAAAGAAACCATCAACACTAAACAAAGAAATATTAGGCAAATGAGTGTTTAAGGAAAAAATAACATGTAACTTTCTTTGAATATACATGGTCATCCATAAGAATTTTCAACGATGAGTCAAGAATATCACGTGATTATAAAAATCAAGAAGGTTAAGATTATGTAAAAAATTATCGTTAAAGATCAAGATATAAAATTTTGTTGCAAGAGCAAATATATAATATACTTTAATAAACCTATCTAGTGTAACATAATTACTATTTTTAACCTTTACAAATCTAGATAAACCCATAAAATCAATTGAACTTTCATACCAAGATTTAATAAAATTTGACCAACGAGAAAGCATGTTGTAAGGAAAAACAAGATTAGTAGCATACTTATAAAAAAACATTCAATGTATACCTTTTTAAATCAATTTCTAATGTTTCCTTACCTTTCTTACCTTGTAGCACTTGTGGGGAATTATCAATATTCAACTTACCTCTTTCCCACAAGTAAAATCCTCTCTCGATGGTAAAGTAATATAATTGGAAGTCCGTCAATGGATCCTTGAAGTCTTGTAATGAAGAAAAACCACTAAAAAAATTTAAGTTAAGGTTAGTTAAAACATAATCATTCCTCACTTTTGTATGGGTATTTTCCTGTTTTTTTATTTTCTTTTTTCACTTGAGAACTCTCTAATTTTACCTCATATGGACCATCAAGTAGACTTTTATCACTCAATGTCTCTTTTCTCCTCTATCTTGTCACATGATTTTTCCTCACTTCTCATATCCCCTTCACAAGTATTATGAATATTCAATTCAGTATAATATATCTTAGTAAGAGAACCTGACGTTTGTGTATCATCTAAATCTATAGACTCAAAGGAAAAATTCTCATTACCATCTTTTTCTAGTTCACAAAGTTCGTCACTACAAATCGCTTTTCCACTAGAGTGACTTAAAGTGCGTTTCAAAAATAAGAGATAGATATTTGAACGCCGTGAAGACATTTCAACTCAGAAATACCTGGATCCCATCCAAAAAGTCATCGCAAGTCTACTGATTCCCTAAACTTGAAAATTGACAGCTTCGGTGAATGGAATTTAATAAATTTCACCTCATTCGTCCATGTATCACATAGTGTGACATACCTTAATCTTACATGGATGATGGACTATGTATGCGTAACTCATATATATACTTTGATGTGAATAAAAGCCTAAGTTCAAATAGATAATGAACCAAAAGTTGGTGTGTTGGGTATATGACTTCTATATGATGTAGCATCATCCCACAATAGTGGAATTCATAGCTTAGTAAAGGGTAAGTGATATCCTATCATCGACATTACATGATAGATGGAAAGTAATATGACCACGAGTCATTTGTCTTAGTGATATATTATTTATTACTATTTCTTAGTAATTGGCTTTTCATAAAGAAAGATATAGTGGTTACCATGAGATAAAATAGGATCATATTGGGAGAACACATTTATCCCAAAGAGATTAAAGATATCCTATAAGGGTAACACACTTGTGGCATGACCATTGGACGAGCACTTAATAAGTAGCTTTTGTAATAGTCGATAATAATGGAGAACTCAGTCATGATACTTTAGTTGAATAACTTCATGACTAAATAATGTTGTAATTAATAGGCAAAGAGTCGAAACTTAATTACAAATTATTTGAGCCTTGATTATATATGTCCAATCGAACCCTTCGTTAGCTTAAGGTAACTAGAAGAGAATTGCATGTAGAACTAATAAGTATGAAATAAATGAAAACGATGAATTAAAAGAAAAAGATTGCATGTATCATTATCCGCAATGAATGCATTTTCTCGCTAAGTACAGAATATTGTAATTGAATAATTGAAGTTCGAAGTAAGAATAAAATTAATTAGTCATCATGGATTCATTGAATAAGATAATTAATTATATTTTCCTCATAGATTCTATTACGATAAAGTTGTCATAACTTTAACGAAATTAGAATTAAGTTAAGAAAATAATTTAATTGAGAAAACAATTTAGTTAATTTAATTAACTGATTAAATAAATAATATTTTAATAAATAGAAAATAAATATTGAGTTGGATAAATTATAAGTGTTGGATAAGTCTAGATAACACATATAATTGAACTCAATACATGAAAAGCCCAATAAAAACATAATACATGTAAGGGGTGACAACCCTATTATTCCCCTAAAGGTGTAGCCGCCCCTTATGTATTTTAATTAGAGTAGAAGTTTTATTTTATATTAAAATATTATTATTTAATTAAATATTATTAAAATAGAACTATTGTACTGATTCTCTATAAATAGAAATTATGTGTTAAATTTTACACAACACTTCACAAGTGTTAGTATTCTGTCAGAAAATAGTGATAATTTATTTTATAGAATAAGTTCTATTTTTTTGGGAAAAGTACATAATTCTGGTTATAGAAATAATTAACGTGCCCACTAAAAGTTAAATAAAATCTTCTTTCTTTACAATTGGTTTGTAATACTTTGAACTCACACTCAAAGTTGTTCATGATTCGAGAATTAGCAGAGAAGGTCATTTGGTAGAAAGTTGGGATCGACTTAATCGCCTTGTACAAAGCACAATTATAATTTCAATTAAAGTTCATTGTTATAAATATCAAAATGGCTCGATTTTAAAGAAAAAAAATTTAAACTTCCATTGTGCCTAAAAACACTGTTTTCTAAATTGAATTTTCTAGCACAAAGTGCTTCTTCTTCAATCAATCGACAACCGCCATTTGTAGGCACTATCCCCATCTCTTTTGGATACCAATTTTTCCAACATCTTTCACATAATATGCAACATTCCTCCTTCGAAGATTGTTATAATATTGAAAATGATTTCCCAAATCTAAATACATTTTCCATGAATTTTGTTACAATATCATTGTTTCCATTAAATTAATAAAGTGTTGCAAATCATAAATGCCAAGTGTGAAAAGACATAGCCAAAATGTTGCCATATCCAGTGGCGGATCCAGAAATACTACTTAAGGAGGTAAACTTATATTAGCATTGTCGATTTCATGTTTTTTTACTATTTACTTTAAACGGGATTGGCCTTTTTTAGGGTTTGAGGGGCAAAATTTAAATTTTTAAGAGGTTTAATGTACTAAAGTTTATCTTGAAGGGGATATCATGTAAATTTCTAAAAAACTAAGGGGAAATGGCCCCACCTGCCCCCGTTGTATTCGTAAATACCCATACCTATGTCATTATTCACAAAATTAATACAAAACCATTTTAAATAGCTAAAAACACATTTTTTTTCTTTCTTTATTAACTAGATTAACAAGTTTCAAGCCACTAGAACAATTTTCTAGATACTATTGTGGCTTGATCAAATGACTATAATATGTCTTTCAACCATAACTATTGATTTAAAATGGATCCCACTAGAGAAAGACCTCACCTCAAAAGCTATTGACTGCTAATGTAGTTTTTTTTTACTAAATAATGTGTAATTTATTTTTGAATTTTTTAAATATTCATTTTAATTAAAATATACTTAAAATAACTTGTTATTTTATTATATCTTATTTTTATGTATAATTTATTTAGATATTTTTAATATATATTTAAGAATTTTAAATAAAATATATTTATTCAACTCAAGGATGAACTTGTCAATTTATACCTATTCCTTGCATATTCCTTAACAATAACTTAATCAACCAAATAATGTAATACCTATTACATGTCTTGTTAACTTGTTTTACCTCATTACAACCCTATTCTATTTATATAAGATAATATTTTATTGCAATTTCTATTTTATTCCAATGACCTAAACCTGGCATTAATTTTTTATAGTTGAAGTTAACAAATCTCAGGATAAAAGTACCACAAACCATTGTACTATACTTTAGATTACATTTTAGCTCCTCTATTGAGAAAATGAGCAAATTAACCCCTGTAAGTTAGATGAGTGAGTAAAACAATCCCATTGTTAAAAATTGATGTTTATATATAAGGTATAATAATAGTTTTAGTCCTCAACCTTTACACATTAATTCAATTTGACCTCTACTATTTTATTGGAAGTAAATTAAAATTTTTTGAAACTAATAAAGCTAAACGGTAAAAAAAAAAGCTTTATTAACAAATAAGAAAATCAATTAAGCCCTTATAAAAATTTAACAATTATTTAAAAAATCATAAAAATTATAAAAACAGTCATTTAAAAATTATAAAATTCTAAATTTTTTTATTAAAAATAAAAAAACGCTATTAAAATAAAATTTTAAAAAATGAGAAAATAAAATTTTAAAAAATGACACTTACTTTTTTAATGGGTCGATGTTATTATTTTTAATAAAATTATAATATTAAAATCCTTATAAATTTTTTAAAATAATTTTTATGAAAACCAAATGTGCGGTTATGATTGGATTTGACAAACTAGTGGACGTAAAATATATTTTCTTAAGCTATATATCATGAAAATTTAAATGTCTTAGAGGCTTGTTTCATGAGATCATATTTAAAAGAAAAAGAAAACCTTTTCTACCTCTCTCTCTCTCTCTCTCTCTCTCTCTATATATATATATATCAGAAAAAAAAAATAAAAAAGAGCCTGTTTGACAAGAAAACCTTGGAAAAACTTTTCTGACAAGAAATTGAATTACAAAACAAATAAAAAAAAAGGTTAAATTGATCGATTCCCTTCAGAACTCTACTTCCTTTTAACAAATAAAAAGAGAGTAAAGGAACTCTCCCTCTTCAGTACCACTAAAGAAAAAAAAAATTCCATCCATCATGTCTCCAATAAAAACTAGCTTTATATCCTTAGTTATCATCGTTACCATGGGCGTTGCCGTTGCCGTCGCCGGGAAGACGCATGTCATCGATTTCCGATGGCCTAACCTCTACCCAGAAGGCATGGCCTGGGACCCATTAGCCCAGCACTTCATCGTCGGTTCCCTAAACCACCGTACAATCCACTCCGTTTCCGACGCAGGCGTTGTCGAAACTCTGATCTCCGACCCCACCCTCCCTGAAAACGTTACTGTTTTAGGTCTGACGGTAGATTTCACTAAAAACCGCCTTCTCGCTTGCCTCCACTCTGTTTCCCCTCTCCCTCCATTCAACGCCCTCGTCGCCTACGACCTCCGCACCCGCCGCCGCCTCTTTCTCTCCCTCCTCCCCTCCGACCCCGATTCCCTCATCGCCTCAATCGGCCGCGGGCGTGACGTTGCGAACGACGTTGCCGTCGACTTCAAGGGAAACGCTTACGTCACCAACTCGGTCGGAAACTTCATCTGGAAAGTCAACGAAGAGGGAGAGGCGTGGATCTTCTCGAGATCTCCAGCCTTTAGCCGTTACCCATCGGTTATGGGCGAAAACGAACCCTTCAACGATTGCGGCCTCAACGGAATCGCTTACGTCAGCAAGGGGTATTTACTGGTGGTGCAAAGCAATACCGGCAAGATGTTTAAGGTGGATGAGGAGAATGGGAAAGCGAGGACAGTTTTGCTGAACCAGGATTTGGTTATGCCAGATGGGATTGCGATCAGGAGAGACGGCGTCGTTTTAGTGGTGTCAACGCAAAAGCTTTGGTTTTTGAAGAGCGACGATAGTTGGGGAGAAGGGGTGGTGTATGACAAAACTGCCCTTGAGGAGGAAGGGTTCGCAACCTCAGTTGTAGTGGGTGAGGAAGGGAGGGCGTATGTGTTATATGGGCATGTGATGGAGGGTATAAATGGGAAAGAGAGGGAGGGGTTTAAGATAGTGGAGGTGAGGTCGGAGAGAGAAAGCGGGGAGGAACATGTTTGGATTTATGTGCTGCTAGGGCTAGGTTTGGCTTATTTTTTGATTTGGAGGTTCCAAATGAAACAGCTTGTCAACAACATGGACAAAAAAATCAATTAGTCTACGTCTTGTGCTTTTTTGCTCTCTTTTTTTTTGTAATTTATAATGAAATAATTAATTCATCTTTCATTTTGGGCCAACTTTCTTATGAAAATGACTTAATAAGTAATTTAATGGAATTAAAAGGTCTGTGGTCTCCATGAAAATTGGTGCTAAATATGTAAATGACTCTTTTTTTCTTCTCAATATTAAAAAAGAACTCTTGAACCGAAAAACTCAATATTTCATCACATAAGTCTTTCTGGTTTAGTAATGCTGGAGTAGCTACACAAATAGATACGAAAAACCAAGTCTTCTAATTCCTCAGCTAATTTCACTTTAGTTACAAATTCCAGGAAAATTGACAACACAAACCAACCTATTACTCCCAAAATCACAAAGCATTGTTAACCTTTGCTTCCACCAATGCTCCAACTCTGCCTTCTTGGGGCTGGCAGTGGAAGTGGCAATATCGCAGACTTCTTCATCCCATTATTCTCAGTTTTTGGCTTAGATACTCCAGCCTTCTCCCTAAGCTCCTCAAGCTTCTTCATCATCTTTTTCTTCATTTCAAGTCTACTCATACGAGCTTCTGCAGGTTTCGGGAGAAGGGTAAGACCAAGAACTTCGGCAGTTAAATATTTCATCATATGTCTTCGTGAAACAGCAAAACCATCTGTTGTCGATGGTTCATGTCCTTTCTCACATTTCACCTGCAAAAGAGACAAAAGTACATGTTTTGATTAGGAATAATGATGAAATGTACTGATATTAGTCCAGTTTTCGCTTAGGCCAAATGCAATGCACTCTGCAATAAAGAAACATGTTTGGATGATGATGAAATGTGAGAAAGGACTGATATAGTCCACAAAAGAGAAGGGATATCCCACTTCTCGCTTAGGCCAAATGCAATGCACTCTGCAATAAACCTTAGTAGTTCTAAAACTCAACTGCATCGTTCAAAACCAATCAACAAAATCTGTCTTTTCTTTTACCTAAATAAAGCAATGTTGATCATCTCCATTTCTCAACTGTTAAAAAAACCTTACAAAATTGTGTTACAACTGAGAAATGAGAATTCAGGTAGACTATAATTATGCAATTCAACGACAAATATAGTCCATCGACTTGTTTCACTACTCAAAACAGAGTTACTGATTACTGGAAAAGAAAATTATAGAAGAAAAGAAGACTCTATATCAAATTGGCCACTCACTTATATTAAAGAAACATGAAAGCATACTAATATTAGTCCCCCTTTTCCATATTCACAGGCATAAGCTAGCTCACACAATTTCTTCAGATGAAAATTAAAAAGAAAGATGAAAATAGGAATAATGATGGAATGTTACTCAGTGAGCACTGAGCAAAGGTTCAAACAAGAAATCAGAACACAGAGCCAACCTAAACTGTAGTTTCCAACATCATACAGGTTCACCTTCAATACGATATATCCAGGTAACACCATCTTCTGTGCATCATATACTTAAACAAAGCAGCTATGAACTCCTAATTTGTAATCCACCTAAACTAATTACTAATAATCATACTTCTTTGAAGAAGTTCGGCTAATTTTGTTCATTTACAATATGGTAAGCCATATTTGACAAAAGCCCTCTTGGTTATTAGAGACATTCATCATCTTTTTTTTTTTTAAGTAAGTGGGCGAAGCAGGGGTTATCCAGGGTTTGAACATTGAAAAAGACTTGATATCAATGCAATTCCTTTCCCACTACATCAGTGGCTTAGTTGATGGAAATTTATTCTCTTTTAAGCTACATGTAACATACAACAGCAAGATTCAAAGCAATTATGAGAATGGCAGGCAGGTGGATAGAAGCTACAGTCAACAAGAGATTAACATTAAATTCTTGTTCATTGATGACGATGCATTCCTAAATCCTAATTTCCAAGGATTATACAAACTAAGATGAAAAGAAATGATTAACTGGTCATAAACCCAATATATTAATTATCAAATCAGTATCCAGATTACCTAACAGATTAACTTATCATTTTGCACTTATTTTAACACAAAATTCTTGTTTTTTTCTTTGTTACACACCAAATGTTAATCCTTAGCAAATGGATAAACTCTGATAGAGCAATCTTCAGTTCATAACTTAATTAAGAAACAAATAAATATACCAAAGTGTATTCTACCCAAAACCCATCAATGATCACAAGTTCTATCCATCTAATAACTTGATGAAGTAGTAAGTAAAGAAGCAAGCAACTGAACAACGATGGGGTATAGTGCTGGCAAAATAGTCCCGAGCTTGAAAGCTTGCCGGTAGTGATTCGAATTTGAGAAATTTTAAGCCCATCATAAATCCAAGTTCAGAGAAGTCTAAGCCTCACAAAATCCAAGCTCGAAAAAGCTCAAGCTCGTAACAGATCTGAGCTCGAGACCGATTTAGCCTAATCCAGAGATAAATTCAATCAAAGCCCGAATTTAGAATTGAACAACCATGACAACCATTAATAATTAATATATATTTCTATATTACTTTAAATAAAATTAAAATATAAATAAATTATAAATCTTTATTTTTTGAAAATGTACTTATAAGTATTGCATATTTATATTAAAATTTTATTAATAGGAAAAGTAATTAATAATAATTTTTATGATAAATTAGAAAGTGAGATAAATTTTAAAAATATTAATTTAATATAAAATAATTTTAATACTATAATTATATATGTATAATAAATATATAAAATTACTAATTATTAAAATCTATAAAATTAAATTTTAATGATAATATAATAATATATTATATTGCTAATACACAAAATAATAATATAATATATATTGATAATAATAATATAATATGTAACTATTATTAATACATAATATAATAATTTATTATAATGTATTAGTATTACTAATACTTAAAATAATATAATATATAAATAAATATTTTAAGTTTTAAGTCTAAACTCGAAAAAATAAATTTTATTTGGGAACGAAGTACCTACAATTAGGTTTTCTTTGTTTTTCGTAGGTTTGTGGTTTTTCCAATTAGCATTTAATTTTTAGGGTTTCAATTAGGGATAGGAATTTTAAGCGTGAAGAGCCCACTAAAGGCATAGAGGCTGATCTAGCAAATCTAAACCTAGTCTATCTAGAGGATGATCCTATTGCTGGGCAAGAGGAGGGCGATGTAGGAGAAGATGGTTTCATATTCTGCCTAGTGGGTAGGGTGTTAACAGATAGTTCTGTCCACTTTCCCCCTTTAAGGGACGTGTTTTCAGAGTTGTGGCATACGATTGAGGGGGTAACCATATCAAAGATTGAGGAGAAGCGAATCATATTCAAATTCTTTAACGAGGTTGATTTAAAGAGGATGTTAGATGGTATCCCCTAGTTTTTTAATCGTCATCTGTTAATATTTCATAAATTAAAGAGAGAAGAGGATTTGTTACAAGTTTCCCTTCATTATACGAATTTCTGGGTGCAAATTCATGATCTACCTTTGGGCTCAATGTCGGAAGGCATGGCACGACAAATGGAGAATAACGAAGAGTTTTAGGAAGATTATGTGTATTAAAGTTTGTTTGGATGTTCAAAACCCGTTAAAGAGAAAGAAGCGAGTCACGTATGGTGAGGATAAATCAACTTATGCAGATTTTCAATATGAAAGACTATCTCTGTTTTGTTTCTTGTGTGGGCAATTAGGACACGATGAAAGTTTTTGCCCTCTTCGATTATCGTTGGGTTTTCAAAAATTTGAGTTTGGATGGGATATCTCTCTAAGAATAGTAACAAGGAGGGAGACGGTGGCTGTGAGTAGATGGCATCAGAGGAACCAAAAGATATAATCAAAAGTGACATGAATTTGGAAGAAGCTCGTATAAGGAATTAGATGCGGTTCCATGGTGTGGAGGATGTAAACAGTGCAAGAGGGAAATGCGTGGTGAGGGAGTTATGTAGAAGATTTCATAGACTTAATCAAGTCAATGAGATTGGAAGTCAAAGGTGTGAGGATGAGACAATACATAATATGATAACGGAGTCTAATGAGGTGCTCGAAGAAAGGCCAATAGGACCTGTCGAAGGAAAGAAAAGACAACGGGTTCAACAAATAGATGGAAGGGAAGATTTTTGTATGGTGATATCCCATTTCGATTCAATGTTGATAGGGTTTGGGAAAAACATTTTGAGGAGCAAATACGCCAAAGGTGGAATTTGAGGGAGAAAGATCTGCCAAAGAGATTAGAAGAACTAAAGTCGAAGCTGAAAATTTGGGCAAAGGATAATAATTAAACTCGCATGAAGACTAGAGAGGAGTTAAAGTTGCATCTAAATTGTTGGAACGCCGGCACCCCTACGGCTCAGCAAAAAAATAAAACACCTGGTGATCCTAACTATGGATCCATGTGTGAGGAACGAATCGGGGTGAAATAAAGGTTTTGAAATTACCGAATCTTTATTATGAGTAGAAAACGATTCCTCAACAACGAGTAATCTGATCTACTATCGAACCAAGCCGCAATCTATCATGACTCCGACCTCTACGTAATCCACCCAGTTGACAATAAACGGAAGGAATCCCCAAACTGTTTTTGAAAAGACTTTGCTTTGACAGCTGCTAGACCCACCAAGCAAAGAAAAACGAGATTTTATATCTATTTTTAGGGTTTCTAGAAATTAAATAAATATAACAATGTTTTTAAACCGAAAATTATAATTACATTAATTATAATAATGATTTTGGTAAACTATATATTTATTTGAATTTATATACGAACCAAATTCATGTTCTCATTATATGTACAATAACCTTGTACATATAATGTATTCGATATTTGATTACCATAAATTAATTCTATAATTAATTTAATTCAAGCGACAACCAAACACAATACCAACTATGTTTTATTCCTTCCATTTCAATTATAGGGTGTGGCCCTGTAGGTTCTTGCAACGTTAGCAGTAATACTAGAACGATTCCAATGTTACAAACAATGAGTGGCACCTAGCAATGCATCATTGCTACTTAAGTCACAAGAAATCATGATTCGACATAAGCTTTTTATGATTAACCTTTGATGCAATAATCCTTAAGTCCTTTATCTCTGGATTGGACCCAAGTCATGGAATAGTCACACTAGCATAGTCCATTCCATGTTCCTTGATATCTTAAGTAGATTATGATATACAAATAAGTATGACATCTTATATCAGCTTATTTGAACATGGTCATGCATTTCTAATCTCACTCAATCAAGTGGCCTAAGATATTACTCCCATTATGTAGGAGGGACTTATCCTATATCGATCAACCATATCTCTCTACACAGATCATGGTATATCCAACATTAGCCTTTATAGAACAACCAGTTGCAGTGTACGTTTGACTGTATCAAAATATATAACTCACGATGTTGGGATTATGATGATCTCAAGTCTGAGGATCATATACATATTAATCACTATGAGTAATGTTGTGACAATTACATAATAATCTAAGAAACATACTCATAACGGGTCAGTCCAATATGTTGTTCTCTAACACACATATTCATGCATCGATTTTGACATTCCATATTAATGACAACTCTTTATCATCAATCAACTAAATGTTATTCTTAATGCATTATTTTTGTCCTAGCCAATAATAATACTTGACTAAGGACCTTTTAAGAATAATCATATTATTCTCAGGACATTATTATGAAACAGTTTATTTATACACACAAAAAAGAAACTAAAATAATAATGGTAACACATTATATTAATAAACATGATAAATCAAGTATGTTATTACAACCATCTCATGATTGATATTTGGGCATACTCTAACATAAATAGCTTAAATGAATAAGATCCAGATGAAGACAATTTGGCAAAAATAACGGAAGTTAAACTTACTTTAAACATGGAAGCCGACAAAGAAGAAGTATTTTGAGAACAAGGTGCTAAAGCAAATTGGTTACGTATGGGGGATTGGAATACAAGTTTTTTTTCACAATTTTGCAACATATCGTAAAAGAAAAAATACAATAAAAAATTTAGAGGATGAAAGGGGTGGATGGGTGAAAGGAGACAATGCTATCATGGATCTTGCAGCTTCTTTCTTGTAAAACCTTTTTTCTTCTAGTCCGTTGTAGAATTGTGAAGAGCTTAGAAGTGAAGTCTATCATTGCATCACGAGACCTTTAAATTAAGAACTTTGCAAGGATTTTAGGGAATAAGAAGTGGTAGAGGCATTGAAAGGTATGTCACCTCTCAAAGCATTCGAAAAAGACGAATACCCTATTTTTTTCTTTCAAAAGTTCTAGCATATAGTTGGAAAGAATATAGTTACTTATTGTCTTCAGGTGTTGAACAACGGCAAGGATTTTGAAGAAATTAACAAAACTAACATCGTACTTATACCCAAAGTACAAGCTCCAACAAATTTGGGACAGTTCAGACCTATAAGCCTTTGCAATGTCGTTTACAAGATAATATCGAAAGTTGTGGTTAATAGGTTTTTAAAGGTGCTACATTTATGCATCGAAGAAATGCAATGTGCTTTTGTGCCTAGAAGACAAATTATAGATAACATTTTGATTGCTTATGAAATTCTACATTCTTTAAAAAAATAGAATAAAGGTGGCTTAGGTTTCTTTGCACTAAAATTAGACATGAGTAAAGCCTATGAAAGAGTGGAGTGAAATTATCTATAGAAGATATGATGAAGACGTTAGGATTTTGCAACAGATAGATAGAACTAGTGATGAGGTATGTAAGGATCGTTTCTTATTCAGTGGTGTTGAATGAGATATAAGGGGTAGAATTAAAACCAATGAGAGGAATAAGGCAAAGAGACCCTTTGAATCCATATTTATTTATCATTTGCGTAGAGGGTTTCTCTAAATTGCTAAAGAAGCCTAAAAGAGAAGAAAAATTAGATGGGCTAGAGTGGGTAGAGGAGACTTATCAATTACCAACATTTTCTTTGCCGATGATAGCATATTATTTGGGGATGCAATGTTGGAAGGAGCAAAGATGATGAAATCAGTAGTTAATGAGTACAAAAGTATCTCTGGCCAGTAGGTGAATTTTGAAAAATCCTTGATTTATTTTAGTAGAAATGTGCAGAATGATTTCAAAGAGCAACTAGGAGGGGTGTTGGGGGTTCGAATTTCAAATAACCTAGAAAAATATCTAAGTTTACTAACTATGGTAGGAATAAGAAAAAAGGACACTTTTATAGAGTTAAAAGAAAGATTTATTCAAAAAACGAAGAGTTGGAACATCCAGAATTTATCTATTGGTGGTAAAGAAATTTTTATTAAAACTATTTTACAAGCACTCCCCATTTATGCTATGCAGTGTTTTAAGTTACCCATGTCACTTTGCAGAGAGTTAGAAAGTCTGATGTGTAAATTTTGGTGGTGAAATTTAAAAACTAATAAGGGTACTCATTGGAGTCGTTAGTTTACTATGTGTAGTCCAAAGGCGTTTGGGGGTTTGAGGTTTAAATATCTTACATTTTTTAATACTGTCCTATTGGCTAAACAGGGGTGGAGACTATTCACTCAACCTAATTGTTTGTTTGCACGCATAATGAAATTTAAATATTATCCTCGAGAAATTTTTTTAAATACAAGTTTAGGAGTTTACCCCTCTTTTACCTGGCTTAACATTTGGAATGCGTGTAATTTACTGAAAAAGGGAACAGTTGGAGGATGGGAAATGATGAGGCAATAAACATCTAGAATGATGCTTGCCTACCTATCCCTAGCAATGGAAGAGTGATAGGTTATAATATAAACATCAACGATACCAAAGTAGTAGATCTAATTGATAAAGACTCTTTTACATGGAACTATAATGCAGTTTGGCACTTACTAGAGAGGGAACAAGCCGAGGCAGTCCTCACTATTCTGTTGGCAAGCAAGACACAATATAGGACATACTGACATGGGGAGGAGATAAGTTGGGCAAGTACATAGTCTAAAGTGGATATAAATGGCTAATTATAGAGGAGCTACAACTATTGGATAATTATAATATAGACTAAGCAAATGTAAAGAACTATTTTACAAAACTTTGGAATCTCTCAATACCCAACAATATAAAGATAAATTTATGGATAATAAAAAATAATTATCTCTCGACGCTTAGCAATCTAAAGATTCAAAGACTCAAGAATGATGTTGTATGCCTAATTTGTTCAGAGGAAGAGGAAAATATAAAGCATCTATTTCGAGACTGCAAGTTCACATGGAAGGTCCTTCAGAGGGTTAGGGTAGATTCCTCGCAAATAAATACAAAAAAACATGGAAACAATGATTAGTTCTTCTTTTTAGCAGTAGTAACATTCAACAATGTGCAGTCATGGCAACCTCATTTTGGTAGTGTGGTATAATCAAAATAAATTCTACCATGAGGTGAAAATGGGAGGGTATAGAAGGTTGTGGGATTTATAAAAGCTTATGTGTTTGAATTAAATTAGATACAAACCATAATAGAGATTAATATGAAGCCAAAGGAGGACTTCTGGAGACCCTCCAAGGTAGAACAGATGAAGGTTAATTTCGATGCAACATTTTTTCAACAAGAATTGAAAGCAACAGCATAAATTATAATAAGAAATCATGAAGGTCTTGTGATGCTCTAGGAAGAACTAGGGCCCTGACCACCGCAAAATCAAAGGCATGTCTTTAGGCTATCATATTTGGGGAAGAAATGGGATTTTGAGACCTTGTTGTGAAAGGTGATGCCTTAACTATTGTTAAAAAAATCAAGTCAGTTTTAGAGGATAGATCGACGATTGGTAACATAATTGATGAAATAAAAAAGAAAAGACCTAGATTTATTGACTTAGATTTTCAATATACCTTTTAAAATGTAAATAAGCAGCGCACACTCTCGCATCACGAGGGCACGGTCTCTCTGGCCCGATCTACTGGAGGGAATAGATACCTTTGGAAGTAGAACCTAATGTCGTCAAAGATCAAAGAAGGATCTTGGAACAATAAAGGTTTATTTTTGTCTTTCTAAGTCTTGGGACGGCTTCTTTCTCCAATGAACTCAGTTTTGGAGTGGTCTTGTATGGTGCTTCAAAGGAAAACACAATGATGGTAGTACACCAGTAGACCCCGGTGTGTTTACAGATGCAGAGAAAAGGAAATGTGTTTAGGAACATGAAAGGTTTTGTGGTTTAGTTGTTAGTTTTCTTTAATTTTTAGGAATTAAGTCTCTTTCATTTCTTTACTTAATGTTTTAGGAAAGCCCAAGGTATCGTCTTGGTTACTAATAGGCTTGTGATAGCTGTTGCTTTCTGTTTACCTTGTGCGTTTCAATTTTCTTTTTTCAATGCATATTGGCTTTGTTTCAAAAAATATATATAATATATAATATATAACTATTAATAGAAATATTAATACGTATATAACTATTTTTATAATATAGATTATAATAAAAAATATAGTATTACATGATATTATATTGTTTGTCATCAAGGACCTAGTGTTCTCATCTAACCTGACCTTAAACCAATATACTAAATTACTATATTACTAATACACAAAATAATAATATAAGATATAACTATTACTAAAATTATTAATACATAAATAACTATTATTATAATATGAATTATAATAAAAGATATAGTTTTACATTATATTATACTATTTGTTGTCAAAGACCTAGTGTGTCTCATCTATTGTTTGAGGATGACAACTTCCTTTTCTTTCGGACAACTATCCCCGAGTGCAATACTATTAAAAATGTTTTGACGCATTATGAGGTTGCCTTGGTTTAGACTATAAATTACTAGAAATTAGGTATTGCGTTCAGTTCTAACATGTTGGCATCTATTCGAGACACAATTATGGGTATCTTTGGAGTGTCCAATCCAGTTGACCATGGTCGTTATTTAGGTCTCCTTTCCCTTATTGGGCATAACAAGCATCAATTTTTTTTCTTTTCTAAAAGAATGACTTAGTAAGCGCTTGTTGACTTGAAAGAATAAATTGTTATCTAGTCCAAGCAATGAGTTTGTTGTTAAAATGATAGCAAACATGTGATTTGTATGGCGCAGTGTTTTGGCATCAAAACATGTGATTTCATATAGTATACGGTGGCGAGTTGGGAATGGCAATGATATTTTAGTATTTCATGACCCATGGTTGGTTGATAACGTGAATTTTTACGTTGAGTCACTTCCATTAGTAGGTTTTGAGGATTTGCGAGTTGTTGATTTATTTAATGTTGATGATTGTGTGTAATGACCCAAGTTTCAATGGTGTCACAAAATGCAATTTCAAAACCTTATTTTGATAAACCGAGTCCATAGATATTAAATGGATTATTTATGGGGGTTAGTATAAAAATATACTGAAATCCAGTTCAGTCATTTAGCAGAAAAAGTGGTTAATTAAGGCACAATGACTA
Source organism: Gossypium hirsutum (assembly GCF_007990345.1). Classification (NCBI taxonomy): domain Eukaryota; kingdom Viridiplantae; phylum Streptophyta; class Magnoliopsida; order Malvales; family Malvaceae; genus Gossypium; species Gossypium hirsutum. The sequence goes on from NC_053437.1 coordinate 48,413,789, forward strand.
AATTGTAAATGTTTAATCACTATAGATTTTTAATTAGGAAAAGGCTTAGGGGACTTAGATAGAAATTATCTAAAAGATTAAAATTATAAATAAACTAAATTAAAATAGATGATAGTGAGATTTGATGGTGGATGCCATTAGCTTAAGTTAATTAAGGATTAATGTTATTTAATATTAAACTATGTTAATTAAAGTATAAATAGAAAACAAATTGGAAAGAAAGATAAAATGCAATCATTTTCTTCTTGAAACCATGGAAACCAAAGAAAAAAAAAGAAAGCTTTTGAAACCCTTGGATATTCGGCTACCAAATTCAAGTAAGTCCCTAGTCATTTTTCTTTGATTTTTATGGAAATTGAATCATGGGAGCTTAATTTAGTTAACCTATCTATCAATTTTTTCTATTAGTGAAATTTTGATAAGTTTCCATTATTGAGAATTTGATGAATTAAGTACGAAATTGATATAAATTAATCTTAAATTATGAAAATGACTAAATTGTAAAGCTTAACAAGCTTAGTTGTTAGCTTCGTTACATTAGGGACCAAATTGAATCAAATGCAAACCTATTATGAAATTGTGGTAGGAATAGAAAGTAGAAGGTCCTTAATGAGTAAGTGTCAAATTGAATTTTAATTCAAAACTTTAGATCGAAAGTTATGCTTGTCCTGGGTTAGGAACTAAATTGAATAGATTGTAAAATATGTTTGGCTTTGTATTTGAATGTGAATTGGATAAAATTTGATATTGTGTAGTTGTTGAATCATTATTCGTAGCTAGGTTTTGGTTTGTATTTCTATGATTCAAGATAAATTTAATTGTTGCATATTGTGATATTTTGCATAATATGACATTAAGGTGAGTTGACCATGATTTTTTGAATTGAATTGCTATGTTTGAGATTGAATATCAAGATAATGGACTAAATTAAATAGAATATAAATTGCATGAATTAATTTATATATGTTATTTGATATGGAAGTGAGTTGAAACATGTTATATGATATGTTGAAATAGTGAAATTGATGATGAATTGTGAATGATAGAATGTGAATTGAAATATATAATGAAATTGGAAAATTGGTTACCCCATTAACTATTCAGGCAAAGTTGAATATAGTTGGCATGCCATAGGATAGATTGAGTATGGGTTGCTTCAACTATATATTGTTGAAAGCTTGACGCATTTTCCTTTGGTTGTTTCAATGAATGTTAGGCACAACATTTAATTCGGTTATACCGATGAGCGTTGGGCGTAATCTATTTACTTTGAATGTTTCGATGAGGCAATAAGTACCAAATTAATGTGTTGGTTGGAATCTGTGTATTCGTTCGAGTCTAAGTCAAGTTTATAAGGGATATAAATTGTAAATTGGTTGAATTATACTTGAAATGGATTTATGTTATGACATTGTATTACAAGTACATATATATGATATATGATTATTGCTAGCATGTGAAATACCATGCAAACTGGTTAAACGAGCCTGAATAAATTGATTTGAATCGAAAATGAAATGTGATATGATCAAGTGTTAAAAATTGAATACAAATTCAAACATCATTGATATTGGTATGTAAGCATAATACATTCATTTAACTTGGCTAATTAAAGTAATCTTTAGTTGATTCATATAATAAATTTTGTACACTTGTGGCACATATAAGTTGATACATTGAATGAGATTTCGCATGAATTGTATATAAGTTGGTTGACATTATAAATTAAATTTAATGCATGCAATTGATTGAAACTTATATTATATTGACTTGAATTGTCACACTCAGATTTCCTTAGAGATTCGAATTAATAGGAGCTTGGGAGTTAATTGAACAAAGTAGAGAGTTGGCAGACTGTACTGAGAATGTTGGGAATTTTTTTTTGTGATCTTTAGGTCGATAGTTAAGCTTCAAGTTTGGTTGGGTTACGATGGAACTTGTAACAGCCCGATTTTGACCCAAATTAGAACAATGGTTTCGGGACCACAAATTCGAATTAGAAAAATATTTTAATATTTATTTTCTGTGTTTTTTATGTGTGAATTTGATTGTGAAATTTCTGTGTTTTAATTTCATCGTTTAAGTGTCCGATTTAATAAAAGGGTTTAAACGCGTAAAATAAAAATTTAAGGGTTAAATCTAAAAGCACCTAAATGTTGTTGTCTTTTTAAATGAGAGGATTTATGATGCAATAAGACCAAAAGTTAGATAGTGGGTGGCATTTGACAAGAGTAACCTTAATATATATGTTAGACATAATTATTAGTAAAAGGTTAATATAGTAATAAGGTAAATATTAAATTTATAATAAAAATAAGTTATGAAAAGATGAATATGTTCATCTTTGTTAGCCGAATATTGAAAAGGAAGGAACCATACATGGCTTTTTAAGTTCCGGCACTTCTTTAGCTTGGTTAAGATCAAGAATTAAAGAAATCGGACTTGGATCGGAGGAAAAATAAAGTCATCAATTAACCGTTCTATTTCGGTTTATCGCTGTTCGAGATTTTAGAAGCTAGTTACGGGTTCGGGGATCGTCAGTGTAGTTAATCACACTATCATCCGTTCATCGGTAATTATAGAAGTTAAATATAAAATCTATGGCATGTATAGGCTATACTCCCCTTTTGAATATATTTTGAACGAAGTGTGTATATATATATAATAGGTCATGCGAAAATGGCTTGTTTATTTTGACATGAATGGTTTCATGCTTTGAATATTATTATGGTTGATGTTTTGGCTATGTTTTATAGATGGTTAAGACTAATATAAATGATGTTATGCTTTGGGAGATTTTCAATTTTGATGATTATGCATATTGGTTGTGATAGACAAGTAAAGATGATTGATTTGATACGATGTAAGTATAAGTTACAATTGAATTCATGGATGGAAATATTTTAGTTTTTGGCAATTGAGATTGAATTTGAATTATCATATACTATGTGAAAATGGTATATTGATTTACTATGAAAATTGAATGGTTGAAATTGGTAATTTGCATAATGAACATTGTTTATGGACTTGGTCTTGTAAACGACCTTTGATACAATTGAGGGATAAATATTATATAGTAAATATATATAGAATCGGCCTTGGTATGTTGTGCATGGAATTGTTTGAGTATTGATGTATTTGACATTAGTTAAAGTATAAGTATTTAAGCTTAATTGTATTTGGCTAAAGCTTGAGAAATTGACCGTATGAATAGTAATTATAATTATTTGATGAATAAATATTTGTATGCAATTTGATAGATAGTTTTGATTGTTTGAATAATAATAAGTGAATATACTATAAAATTATACAAATGCTTATGGCATATTCGGTCCAAAGTTTATAATCGCTTGTATTTAAATGTGAGTTTTATATACACATTTGAGTCATTGTTGTTTGTAATTGATTTGTTAGTCAAGTAGGCAAAATGAGTATGACCTAAAGTGGTGTTTGAAATATTTCTCATAATTTTTAATTATGAGTTATGCGTTTATGAATATGTTCGATACATGATATGACATGACTCGTAATAAGTTGATATTACCTTTTTGATTTAATACTGGGTTGGTTCAGTAGGTTGAACATGTGTACATCTATGATTATTTGAATTTGAATTTGGTTCGGTAATACCTCGTAACCTTATTCCGGTGACGAACTCGGGTTTGGGGTGTTACAGAACTGGTTGGTTCCATAGTGGTAGACATAATGATTGCCGATGATTGGTTAAAAGAGATTAGGATATCGTTATAGGAGTTATATATAGGTGAGAGTGGACATTTTAGCAAAAAGGAAAAACTCTCTTCAATTTTATCTACAAATTTCTTCTTACTTGCATTGTCTTCTTCGATTGTTACAAAGAAGAGGAGAACCCATGGGAGCTCTACATGGAGCAAAAGTTGTGAGAATTGGACTCTATGAGTAGATAATTAAGAAACTGGTAAACTTTCTTAACCTTTTGTACTTGAAGATTCAAGGAAGGAGAAAGTAAGGAATTCCTAATGAGTTTTTGTATGGTGGATCTTGGGTTTTAATGTTTAAATGCCTTCAATTTAACTGATGTATGATTGTCATGCTTAGTTGTTAGGACGAAAGAGACTGTGGCGTTGGGACAAGCTAAGCTGATAAGGAATAAATATTTAAGGTGAGTTTCTGTACTCTACTTTTAGGTGATCAACGATGTTATGTCTTTGATTGAATCACATTTGTGTTTGTTCTAAGTTGTGTCCTAGACCATGATTGTGTATGAAAGTAATGAATGGGTAGGTTGTGGATGCATAACCTCGTAAAAGTATGTGAATGTTTGTAAGAATGATTGCTATTGTCTGGTGGTTACCTCGTGGTGTTTAAATAATTGTCGTACTATGTGTTTGTAAATAACGCCTTACTTTTGTGTGAAATGCATGTCCATATTATATGTGGAGTACGAAGGACTTTACCTTGATGGCGTAGACGGAGATAGGAATAATTGACGTATTGAAGGAATGAGCAGATTGAAATGAGAGTTCAAGGGAGTTAGGCGACATCATAAAATGGTTACCGACTGGCTCGCTAGAATGACATCGTGACCACAGTTACCGATTGGTCCTTTGGGGCGACACCATAACAACGGTTTATAGGGTTCATAGAGAAACATCGTGACAATGATATACAGGCTCTACGGAGTGACACCTCGAAAGAGGTTTAAAGACTTTCGGAGTTAATAAACAGGATAGCCCGTCAGGTTAGTAAAAACGAGAGAGTCCGCTAGGATAATAAATATGGGGTTACATCGTGTAAGATATCAAGATAACATGTTGTAGTGCAATTAAGATATTGAAATTGAAGATCCATTATAACTTTCTTTGCATTTTTGCCAAAGGGGGGAGTAAGATTTAAGGGGAGCAGTGCAAAAATGTTTTGGTTTTGTTCTCAACTTATCTTGGTTTTAGTTTAATGTTTTTAGGGGGAGTTATGTTTTTTCTTTTTTTATTTTGGAACTTTATGTTTTGAACTTTATACTTCATCATTGATTTTTAAGTTTTGTAAGAGAGATCTGCAATGTGAAATTGTTTATTCTAATCTCTCAATTTTCTATTGTAAATATTTTTTTTGTTATGTTTTGTAAATAATTTAAAAAATAGGAGATTATTATGATAAAATTTGTGAAAGAAGGTGTGGCTTGTCTTGCTCCAACATTAAAAACCACATGTAACACCCCAAAATTTTGGATTGTTGTTTGTTAAATTCTGTCAATAGTTATGAATTTGCTTTAGTGGCTAAGTGTTCTATTTATGTGTGTTTGGGATCAATGGTTCAAGTTCTGCTTTTAGAAATTTTTGTTATTCTTTTGATTCAACCCTTATTCTAGACTTTTTGACTTAAGTTAAATTTCGTGTAAATCTGTGTCAAGAATGAGCATGCTAGTTCGATGGTTAAGCTTCTGTATTGCCTTTGGTTTTGTGTTTGAGTATCTGCGTAAACGATGAGGATATATTTTGTGCAGTGTGGTAGTTAGTTATTTTTTGTTAAACTCACATGTTAGGTAATTCTTTTTCTTTTCTTTTTACGTTTTCTTTCCTTTTTCCCCTGTTTCTTTTTATTGTTTTCTTTTTCTTTGCATTTTTCTTTTTGCCTGCATTCGTGTAATCATCTTTTGCTCTTCTGCATTGTTCGTTGTCAGATTGTACTATCATAAGCTTGATTGTAATTGTCAAAGGTAAGGTTTGAAAGTTTGTTTGTTTGATTTGTGGTGAAGTTGGGTTTTCCTTTAAGCTTTGAAATTGAGTTTAATTTCTTTTATTGTCATGGTTACTTCGGTACATTGTAAAAGAAGGCCGAGAGAGGTTTAACGTTCCTTCAACTGTCTCGTGTGTGGGATTGTTGTGATTCAACGGTAAGCATTGGTTTGTGTGGGGGTTTTGCATCGAAGTTTTCAAAATAATTGGTTGAAAGTGTTTTGGTGTAAATTGTTTAGTTTAAGTCATTTAATTGGTTATTGGATAGTCATTTTAGGTTCCGGGACCTTCTGCATTGTTCCTACATTAAGCCTATATCAGGTGTGTAACGAAATCTCGATTTTCTACAGATTTCAAGCATTGTGTGTTGGGTCGTGTGGTAGGCCGTGTAACTCACTGTTTATGAATTAGTGCCACACAGACCAGGGACACATGCATGTGTCTAAGCTGTGTGAGAGATATTTTGAGATTGGAGTCACACGAGCGTGCGCTTGGCCGTGTGTCAGACCGTGTAACTCACTGTTTTGAGCCACATGGTCGTGTGTTAGGCCATGTGTGGCATTAAAAGGGCCACACGGGTGTATGACAGGCCGTGTGGACCACACGGGCCAAACACCCCGACTGTGTGAATCCACATGGGTGTGTCGACTAGAATAATGAAATTTTCCCTAGGGCCATAAGCGTCGTTCGAATCAAACATAGGACTACCGTAGGGTCCTTATGATCCGATTTAGACTGTAAAAGTTGATATCCAATATTTTGAGGCTAAATAATTGATTATTTGTACGTATAATTGATGCGATAACTATTAAATGATAATGATCAGTATTATCTGATTATGAATTATATTGGATAACTGTATGAACATCCTTGATATTTGATATTTGTAATCTGTATCTGCATTGGGTGGGAATGGTATAAAGATTGAAGTGTCGACAGTTTAATAATCTGCCGAATTGAGTGGTTAAGCCACAAACCTGTATCTAATCTTGACGATTTATCTCATACTGATCTTATAGTTAGTTTGTAATCCCTCTAAAATGCGCCATACCGACACTAATTGGTGTGTAGGGCCGAATGGGTACTTGATACCCTATATAGTGTGTTGGGATGATTGGAGATGATGTGTAGCGAATGGGGGTAAGAAACTGCACCTGATTTTGATTTGTTCTACATCTATATCTAATCTATTTTGCATCTTATCTGAACTATTATGATGATATTGAGTATCATCTGTTTCTGATTCTGTATCTAAAATTGGGAAATTACTGTTATATTTATATTGCTATTTGGCCTTATTATATGTTACACACATTGAGTTATAAACTCATTCTACTTGATAATTGAATTGCAGGTAACCCACAGACTTAGGAGGCTCGGCATGTCAGGAGCTCGGTCATTACTTTTTTTCTAGTTATTTTACTGTTTGTTTAAATTTGAACTAACATATGTTTTATTTCGGGTTACAGTTTGTAAGCTCGAATTTCCATGTAGGTTTAATTGGTTAAATTTTTTCTGTATGATGAGTTTAAAATACTTAAAAGTTGATTTTTCCCTTAAACGTTTTGGTGTGGCCTTCAGACTTTATCTTAACGCCTAGGCCGGGTATGGGGTGTTACACTACATCTACCTACCACAACTTAATGTTTTTAGTTGGAAGCTTTTGACGTTTGTAGTTTCTAATGTTCTACATTGTAAATATGCAACAAATATTATGTATTTAGTTCTAGGCAAAGGAATTTATGGAAACTCCTCAAAAATCGAGACAAGGGTAATGGTTCATTCAAAAAATAATTGTTAAAGAAAAGTCCTATCAAGTTTGAACCCAAGCAAAATTTCAAAATAGAGATAATGATGTTAGATGACTTTTTGAATAAAGAGTAAGCCATGCCTGTTGAAACACGAAGATAAGGCATGATGTTGATCTTATAAGGTTATTTATTAACCAAGAATGATTGGGCACAAAGTCGAGATAAAAGCAAAGAGAGTATTTTGTTAATTTAGGAATGAGTTGTAGAAAGGTTTTATCATTATAAAATGATTTGTTAGAAAATGCTTGTTGTGTGATTGGGATAACAAAATGTGAGAATCAAATTAAGATGTACAAATGTGAGGTTATAACTCGAGTGAAGGGGTTGGGCTTAAATTAGTGAGTTCTTTGTATTGTGTGAATTTTAGTGAATTCATTCTTTGAGTAAGACTCCGCGCATGTAGATTAAGTTTGAACTACATAAAAAACTCGTGTGTTTAATTTTCTTACGATTGTTCTATTTATTGTGGCCATAACGCATACCATAACCTAACTAGACGAAGGTTTAGAGTTAATAGTAAGTTAACATACTATATTTTAATTAAAATAATCAACTTTGTGGGTTTTTTTTACAAAACTAATACAAAAAAATAAAAAAAATACCAAAAAATACAAGCATTTTATTATGTACCAAAATGGTACAAATAGGAGTGGAGGGACTGCCACAAGTGGCACCAAAGGTGCTAGTGGTAGAGGCGGCACCAAAGGTGCCACTGCCACAGGCGGCACCGCCCCCCTTATAATGGTCCCCTTCAGCTGCAGTAATAAAAACCCTTATTTTGGCTATTTGTTCATATTTTTCTTATTTTCGAATTTTATTACTTTCAAAAAATATACTATTTTCGTATTTTATTATTTTATATTATTTTAGTACATAATGTTTGAAATGTATTATTTTAGTGTGTTTTTTATATAAATTTAGTGAAAAACCCTTATTTTGGCCATTTATTCGTGTTTTTTTTTCAGATTTTATTACTTTTAGTAAATATACTATTTTCGTTTTTCATTTCATTTCGTATTTTATTTTTTCATAAACATATTTTTTCGGTATTTTATTTTTAATACTATTTTTGTAAAAAAATCTCATTACAACATGCTAAATAAATTTCATAAAAAATATATCTAATCAACATAAAACACACTTAACAAATAAATTAAATAAAATAATAAAACATAGAATGTACATAACATAAATGATAAAACATAAATAATAACATAAATAAATAATAACATAAATAATAAAATAATAAGACATAGTATGTACATAACATAAATAATAAAACATAGAATGTACATAACATAAAAATTAAAATCAAAACCAATCATATTATAATAATAACAACAAAAATAAATAAATTTCCTTTATACCTTTACTTACTCTATTAAAAAAATATATCTTTCTTTATTTTTTTTTCCCTTTCTTTTTCCTTCCCTCCCTCTTCTTCTTCTCCTTCTCTTTTTCTTTTTCCTTTTTCTTCCTTCTACGCCACCATTGTAAGGGGGGTGGTGCCACCTGTGGCAGTGGCACCTTTGGTGCCGCCTCTGCCACTGGCACCTTTGGTGCCGCCTGTGGCAGTCCCTCCACTCCTGTTTGTACTATTTTGGTACATAATAAAATGTTTGTATTATTTTGGTATTTTTTTTAATTTTTTTGTATTATTTTTGTAAAAAACCCCAACTTTGTTTTTTATGTTTGGTTCATTTAAATTTAAACAAATTAATAAAAATTACAAAATTAAATAGAGAAAGCTTAATAATTTAAATTTAAATCAATCAATAAAAATTTATTAATTTTAACCTAATTTAATATAATGTAAACTCTATTTTTAAATATTTATTAATATAAATTTGAATAAAAGAATAATATTACATGCTTAAATATGATAACACTGTTATTTTAAAAAAAATTAAAAGTATTTTTGTTCACTTTTAGTAGTTTTAGAATTCACACGTATATATTATATATAATTAATATTTTAAACTAATAATAATTTTTTCATAGAGAGCCTCAATAGATTTTAAAGTTTTGCTGAATAAAACTCTCAAAATTAAAAGTATAGTATAAATACATATTTACTTTTTATATATGAATATTATAAACATTTAAAATTCAATATAATATTTTGGAAGGATATATATATATATATATGCATAAGTTACATAAAATTATTTGCTTTATTTTAACCTTTTATTTATCTCTCTCTCTCTATATCAACAATTACAAATAATTAAAATTAAATATTTTAGAAGGATATTTTGGCCTATCACATTAAATAATTAATTCTTTGTAACAAATTTTATTAAAAAATAAATCTAAAGATTTAGAAATTAATGGCTTGTAAGTTAACCTTAATATATTTAAATAAACTAATAAAATTGTATATTTAAATTTTATTATTAATTTTAATGTGGATTTATATTCTGTGAACTCTATATTTAATCACTTAATTGTAATTTAACCTAATATATTTAAATAAATTTAAATATATATATATATTTAATTTTATTATTAATTTTAATGTGGATTTATATTATTTGATTTTTATTTTTAAACATGCATTAATTTAAGTTTAAATAAAATAATAAAATTACATATTTAGATAAAAGTACTTTGTTAATTTTAAGAATTTAAAGGGTATCTACATAGTTTATACTTTTAATAGTTTTGATGTTCACACTTATAATATATAGATAGATAGGTAGAGAAAGAGATGATTCAAGGGTATTTATGTTGTTAGCTTTTAATAGTTTTGAACTTTGCACTTTATCATAATATTAATTAAATATTTTAGAAGGATATTTTGGCCTCACTTTTAATATATATTTTTTAAATCTAATTCAATTGTTGTGCAGAAAGCTTGAAATGAGAAGTCAACGGGTTACTTACAGCTTTTGTCTGCTCGTTCATGCCAAACTTCTGTAGTACCTTCTTTAAATATTGCTTCTGAGACAAACTAACTCTGCCATGCGCTCTATCCCTACATATTTCCATGCCAAGAATCTTCTTAGCTTCACCTAGGTCTTTCATCTCAAACTCAAGGTTGAGTTGAGTCTTCAATCTCTCAATTTCAACTTTACTCTTAGATGCTATCAACATATCATCAACATATACGAGCAAGTATACGAAAAATCCTTCTTGTAGCTTCTGAATATACACGCAATGATCAAATTTACTTCTTGTTCCTTCTACTTACACAGAAACAAGAAGTAAATTTGATCATTATTTCACTCCAAAATACAAGTGAGAATTTACAAAGAGAGAGAAAGAACAGTGCCTTAAGTAGAAAATGGCAAATATATTTGGTAGTGCCCGAGGACGTAGGCAAAATTTGCTGAACCTCGTTAAATTCTTGTGTTCTTTATTGTATTATTCTGCATGAATTGTGATTGTGATTGTAGTGATTTATTGTGCTATTAAATTACGATTGAGGGATATTCTGGCTAGGAAAGACCTGGTAAGCGATCCTTGTGATCCACCTCTTTTTCCTGGGAATTGAACTTAGTGTGATTTTTTAGTACAATAATTTTACTCTTTTACACACTTCCGCACAACAATTGTGAAAGTATTTGAAAGTTTTTAAGTTAATACAATATGTAAAACTACCCATAGCTCACCCCAACCCTTAAATAGGAAGATAAACACGCTTAAGCATGCTAAAACCTGCGTACTCATGTATTGACAACAATGACAATACCTCAATCAACTAATAAACTAATTTAATCTAAAGCTTTAGAATTTAATGGTAAGTTAACCTTAAAAATATTTAAATAAACTAATGACATTATATATTTAAATTTTATTATCAATTTTTATGTGGATTTATATATGTGAACTTTATTTTTAAAAATGTGTTGATATAAATTTAAATAAAATGTTTAGATAAGAGAATTTAATTAGATAAAAGAATTTTGTTACTTTTAAACATTTGCCTTGTTTACTTTTAATAGTTTTGAATTTCACATTTATATATAATATAAGTAATAAAATGAAGATACATAATATAATATAGATAGATGATTAAAGGATATACATATATATATATATGTGTATAAAATAATATATACTGGAAATACTGAATGTTACTAATATTCATTAAATAAAAAGTTTAAACAGAGAGATACAAAGGAGAATACGTACCCTGGAGGGGAGAAATACAAACTTGTGTTGGGATGTTAAATTCCATGAAAATGCCTTGTCAAATGTATAGTCCCTTTGCTAATACCTCATTTTCATGGTCAGTTTCGACCTCAAAAATTTTATCAAGTTGTAGCATCTCATTTTTTTAAAGTATCAATCAAACAAGTCAAAGTAAACATGTAGCAGTAATTTAATCTTTCCTTTTGCTTTCGGAGCTATCTAACATTTGATTAACACCATATGAAAATAATTTATTTTCATTTTCATTTTCATTTTTAATTATATTTTCCAAAAATAAAAAATAAAAATCATTCACCTGACAACAACAGCTAGCTAACAAATATTGTAGTACTAACCCAAGTCAGAAAAAGTTCCAGGGTATGTGTCGGGTAAAAAATGGGAATTTTATGCACATTTTTTTTATTTTTTATTTCATGAAAAATTTATCCACTTGCTTTATAAGTACACAGATGCGAGTAGGTGAACCAGTCAAAACTCTAAATTCACGTTTATTGGAAACTCCACCAAACAGGTCCCAAGAAAAAGAAAAAAAAGAGAGAGTAGTAAGCATGATCTTTATTTGATTTTTGTCCTACACCACCAATCGAATTAAAATCACTACAAATATTTCTCAATCTAATTATAGGATTAAATATGTTTTCTCCAATCTTTAGGAATTAAATTAATGAAATAAGATTAAAAAAGTTTTTTAGATTGAATCTAGTAGTTTAGGAGAAGCCAAATAAAATAAAATAAAATAAAACATTTCATCATGTTTTAATACGATTAATGTAGCCAATAACTTCTTGTTGATACTGCATTAATATGTGACTAAAAAGTTTCAATTTAATCCCTCCCAATCCTATCTTTTATATCTAATTATTAGATAAATAAATGTAACATGTTTAATGCACTTTCATAAATAATTAACTTTTCATACACACACAAAAAAACCATGTGTATATTACAAATTATCATATCTAAATTTTAACTGAATGTATAAATAGTCACTATTTGGATTTTTTTGGGTACATAAGTGTATTACATTCTATCTATCTTGTTCTTAAAGTTTGTGAGCAAAGGATTTATTAACAAGGCAAAGCTATTTGGTTGTAATAATATGGAAGATAAGTAATTTCTTCTCCTTTTGATATTATATATAAAAAATCAAGTTTCATTTTTGTAATTATCCCAATTTTTGTAAAAATCAAGTTATGTTCAATCCTTATATTCATAAACTTGTGAAGGATCTTATATCACTAATCAACAGCTACAAATTGGGAAAATAAAAATAAGTTGAAAAGACTGTATGGTCAGCTCAAAGATCTTCATGGATTAGTGGATTTAGATCATTTTTACCAACTCACGGATCTTCTTACACACACACATGTTACAAGTCTCTAACTCATAAAATTTGGAATTTCTTTTGGGTATAACTATTATACAGAAATATTAATCTTTTCACTTGATCACCGTAGGATTGAGTAGAAAACTTTTAAAACAGACCTTAAATATTAGTGAGGAACTATTCAAGTTTCAAGAGCATTCATCCCCATACATACCCTTAATGGCCAAATAACCCTTATCCCTAATCAAAACCAAATAGAGAAAGCATGCACCGTTATTTAATGCTGTGACGTGAAGAATCAAATAAATAAAAATAAAACTATTCAGCTGAGGTCGAGACACACGTTATGGGATTAAAAATCCTAGCTATTATGGTTTACGCCTATTAGTTTGATAAGTTAGGGTTTTGTTTAACTATATATAAAAGTTCAGGTCGAACAGACAATGAAAATATAGGATAATCCACAAAAGACTGCTCACTTGACAAGCATAGCATGGAATTCACTCACCCGATCATCATCACCGGTAACTGTTAACGGATCCGATCACCGTCTGATCGTATAAGTCCTTTTCTCTTCTGGAACTGAAGTAACAATATATCAAATACAAGAAAACTGGCGATAGTTGTGAATATTACCAAGTAATAATAAAGCATAGGATACTCACTGGTAAATAATATATAGATAGATGAGAAAGAAGAAGACGTACCTATGCTCAGCCCAAGAGAGAAGAAAGGGAGCAAGGTTCTGTGGGATAAGGGTTGAACCCAGAGCATATTATATAGAGATCATATTGAAGGGTAAAATGAATTTTTTTTTTTTTAAAAAGAGAAGTTTTAATTCCATTATATAACCATAGATATCTGCTACGATAATTGACACGTGATGAAGAAGTTTGACTATCGGTTGAAATGAGGGCTTTAACCACCACCAATTATGGGCTTTCACGCTGTAGAAATTAATCCATCTAATTACAACCCCAACCATCCACTATTTTGATGTATTCTTCTTTTTAAATTAATTTCATGGTTATTGATTTCCCTTTTCTTAATCCCAGAAAACGTTTCCCTTTTATTATCATTTTCATCCCTATTTTTCGGGTCAATTCCTACACTACCCAAAACTTCACATGTTCGACTCAAGGGGCGAAGCTAGAACAAATTTTTAGGAGGTCGAATAAAATTTTAATATTTTATAGTTTATATCTTTATAATTTTTAAAGAATTAAATCAAATTTTTATAATTTTATGAGAGACAAAGTAAAATTTTACTTTTATTAATTTAAAAATTTTAAAAAAATTTAAGTGCCTAAATAAAATTTTACATTTTAGGGCCAAAAAGAAAATCCGCCTCTGCTCAAGTGGGAAGAATGGAACTTTGGGTCTCCTTTTACAGAAAAAAATTTAAAAGGGTAACTTAATTTTTTATTATCATATTTTCTTTGACAAGATTGTTTGGTTAACTCTAATGGTGGCTGGTTAGTTTTGAATATTAATCATTTGAGGCCTCTCGTTCCATTATCAGAATTTAAAAATAATATTTTGCTCTCTATTGTCCCTATGATATTTTATATTACTAGACTAATACCATAATAGTTAATGTCATATATATTTTCTAAATAAGTATCAAAAATTAAAATCAAACCATCATATGTATTAAGTTAGTTTTAAAAAGCAAATGATAATATAATTTCTAATAAAAATAACAAGAGAAATAAATATCATATGCAATTTTATCTAATTGTTCTAGTGTTCCATATTTGTTGGATGATTCCCTCTTTAATATTTAACATAAGTTAATTTTCATCATATGTTGGCCTTTAACCGAGCTCATCTTCATCTTCATCTATATCATTAAGATTATCAAGATCTCATTTTTCCATGTATTTTCGAAGTATAGATCATCCTAAATCCACTTATGAATGAAATTATGAAGTATGCAACATGTTACTAAGATCCAACCGTGCTTTTTTCTATTCTATACTAATGTGATATTGTTAATACGATAAATATTTTTTTAGAACAACAAATGCCCTCTCAACCACATTTCGAAACCTTGAATATCTCAAATTAAAGAGTTAGTGAGTCATCTTCAGTGCTTGGGTCTAGCTCCATTCTCTCAAATGGTACCATACCCCATGATATGGTGCAAGGATAATTTTGTATTTGCATAATTAGCATCTACCATATACTATTTGGATTCAAGGTGCAAATAGTCTGTAGTTTTAATCATATATATATAATTTCCAGAAAAACTTATGCTAAATCATAACCCTTTTTTATGTAAATTAAGTAAAAAATAATATAAAATTTATGATATATAACTTTTATAAAATAAATTTTTATAAAGTGTCCAATAACTTTCATAACACTTCTTATAAATAATATCATTTCTCCATGACTTTAAAAAGTTATTTTTTTTACAAATAAGTTATATAAAAAAACTACAACGATTTTTTGTTTATGAATAAGCATATTATTTTTATAATATATAGCATAGACACATAAATAAATTATGCTCGCCGTAAATTTTTATAAATAAATGTATTATAACACTTTTATAACATGCAAATTATTTTTTATAATAAATTTTTTACCATAAATTGAAAAAATTTAGGATTTAAATAATATAGTTTTTTGTTATAACTTTATAAAATACACATAAATTATTTTTATAATATATATTTTTAAGATCTATAATATAACAAATCTTTGGCAATAGTCATCCCAAACACTCATAAAAAATTTATAACTTAAATTTGTATAAAAAATAAATTCTAAAATTGATTTTTGGTGTAATTACCTATGTAATTACTCTAATTCTCAACCCTAAGAATTGGAAAGTGTAATTGGGTGTTCCAATTAAACCCAATTCAATGGGACCCATAAATTACAGTAGTTACTCAAACATGTTACCCTCGCATAATTACAAGTAATTACACTCAAATCTAATAATTAAGTGACTTTCTAAACACTACCTAAATGGGTATCACAAATTAAGTAAAATCTAACTTAATTTAAAATTTTACTTAAAAAATCAAAATAACAAAAGAAAAATTAAAGATAATAAATATTTCACCATTTCATGTAAAAATCCATTTCAACTTATATCCCTAATACTAACGATCACAATGATAATGAAGTTATCCCCAATACTAACAACACTGATGCTAGTTGTGAAAATCCTATCCTTGTTAATGATGAAGAAGAAGATTTTGATCCTCTCTATGGACGAAGATGATGATAATGATGATTTAACCTCTCTGAAAGAAATATTATAATGGTTATTATCGCTGGTGGCCTCCCATCTATCCCACTATCTTTACCTGCTTCTGATAACCAGGCCCTAGCCATTATTTCGTGCCCGAGTAACATAGTTCCAAACCTTTTTACATTCCAACTTTTGGTTCATTTGCACCAAATGTTGAAGTTGGTGACTCCATTTGAGCCTAATTACAAACCTTGTTTACCAGAGCTAAAAGCCAACTACAAAAATGGTTGGCTAACAGACAATTTGAGCAAATTGAATGGCTCATTGCTGAACCATCCACTCATTTCCTTCCTAGAAGTGTCTACCTCAATTTGTAACCTTTTGCTATGGTTTCCATTCAAACCGTTGATAACTATTACAATTAAGTGATCCGAATTCTTATTTAAATAAAATACAGTGGTAAAATAAAATAAAAGTAAAATCCCTATAGAACTATACTTCTTTTATTTTATTTTAGGATAAGGTTTTTTAAACCTTATTAAACTTCATCTATTTGATATTGATTAGAATAATGTGTTTCAATCTTACTACACTCCTATTATAATATGGTTTTACAAGCCTATAAATAGACATAGTCTGCTCCTCTTGTAATTACTCGAATTCGATATAGTGAATTTTCTTTTCCTCTACCCGTGGTTTTTTCCCAAAAGGATTTTCACGTAAAAATCTGTGTGTTTTTTATTTTTATTTCTCTTTTCTTTGTGATATATTGTCATTACCGACATTCTATTTTTTTCAAATTGGTATCAAAGCTTCCAGGTTGTTCATCTCAATCACGGTAATGACGTCTTTGAAGTATGAAATTCTGTTGTTGGATCGCAACACTTGATTCACGTTCTGAAAAATAAAGATGCAGACAGTTCTTACACAGATGGACTTAGAAAAAGCCTTGCTAGGGGTAGATAAGATGCCTTCAACATTAACAGAGGAAGAGAAGAAGCGCACGGATTGAAAGGTGTTAACAAAGTTACATCTGCATTTGTCTAACGAAATTTTACAGGATGTGATGAAGGAGAAGACTGCCGTTGGATTATGGAAGAGATTGGAAAAAATACGTATGTCGAAAACTCTAACTAGCGAGCTATATATGAAACAACGTCTTTATGCTCATCGTTTGGAGGAAGGTGTATCGGTGCACGAACACTTAACAGTGTTTAAAGAAATTCTTTCAAACTTGGTGGCCATGGAAGTTTAGTATGATAAAGAAGATCTAAGGTTGATTCTACTTTGTTCATTGCCCCTGTCTTATTCAACCTTTAGAGATATAATTTTATATAGTCGCGAGTCTCTCACAATTGATGAGGTTTATGATTCTTTAACCTCGTATGATAAAATGAATCATCTTGTGGTTAAAATCGACTCTCAAGGAGAGGGTCTCATTGTTTGTGGAAGACAAGATCGGAATATTGATGATGATCGTGGAATGACACAGGAACATAATTCTTGCGGTAAATCTATGGGTAGATCAAAGTCTTCAAACAGAGGTAAAACTTGTAACTTCTGTAAGAAGAAAGGGCACATTAAATTTGAGTGTTATAAGCTACAGAACAAGATCATAAAAGAGGCTACGAATCAAAATAGAAAACAACTAGAAAATTCTGGTAAAGTTGATGTTGTAGAAGCCTACAACAATGGTGAACTTCTAGTCGCTTCTGTCAACAATTCTAAAGTGAGCGAGGAGTGGATCCTTGATTCGGGTTGTACCGTCCACATGAGCCCTAATCGGGATTGGTTTACAACTTACGAAATAGTGTCTGAAGGTGTTGTTTTGATGGGAAATAATGCTTCATGCAGAATTACAGGTGTTGGAACAATTAAAGCTAAGATGTTTGATGGAGTTGTCAGAACACTTAGTGACGTGCGAGATGTTCCAGAATTGAAGAGAAATTTAATTTCGTTGAGTACTCTAGATTTAAAAGGGTATAAATACACAACTAAAAGTGGGGTTTTGAAGATTTCTAAAGGTTCCCTCGTTGTGATGAAAGGGCAGCGAAAGACTGCCAAGTTATATGTTTTGCAGGGTTCTACTGTTACTGGTGATGCAGCTGTCACATCCTCTTCATTGTCAGGTGATGATATTACTAAACTTTGGCATATGCGCGTAGGGCATATGAGTGAGAATAACATGATAGAATTGAGCAAAGGGAACTTCTTGAGAGGCAATGAATTTGCAAGCTGAAGTTCTGTGAGCATTGCATTTTTGGGAAGCAAAAGACAGTTTGATTCACTAGAGGAATCCATAACACAAAAAACATTGGAGTATATTCATTCTGATTTGTGGGGGCCATCAAGAGTGCCTTCAAGAGGTGAAGCTAATTATATGCTAACTTTTATTGATGATTTTTCCAGAAAAGTGTGGGCGTTCTTCCTTAAGCAGAAAAGCGATATGTTTTCCGCATTTAAGTCTTGGAAAACTATGATTGAAAAATAGACAGGAAAACAAATAAAATACCTCTGCACAGACAATGGCTTAGAGTTTTGTTCTGATGAGTTTAATAAACTATGCAAGTCATAAGGAATCATGAGACACTTGACAGTTCGTCATACTCCACAGCAAAATGATGTTGCAGAACAAATGAACAGAATGATCATGGAGATGGTTCGATGTATATTATCAAATGCCAACTTACCAAAGTCATTTTAGGCTGAAACAGCCTCTACTGCATGTTTTTTGATCAACTGATCTCCATCTATTGCCATTGAGAAAAAGACTCCACAAGAGGTATGATCTGGTAATCCTGCTAACTATTCTGATTTAAAGATCTTTGGGTGTCATGTGTATGCTTATGTTGATAATGGAAAATTGGAACCGAGATCCATTAAATATTTTTTTCTTGGTTATAAAGCTAGTGTAAAAGGGTATAAGTTATGGTGTCCTGAAAATAGAAAAGTTGTGATTAGCAGGGATGCTGTTTTTGATGAAACTGCTATGCTACCTAACTTTCCTCTTAAAGACTCTTCCAATAAAGAAAATCAAAAGTAGGTGGAGCATCAGATTAATCTAGAATCTACAATAGAGTCGACTCCTCAAGCCAATACAAAAATTCAGAATAGAGTTGCTTCTTCACCACAATACTCTATCGCCAAAAACAGAACTAGAAGAGAAATTAAACCTCCAAAAAAGTATGCTGAGGCTGATAGTTGCTTATGCTTTAAATGTGGCTGAATATATAGATGTAAACCAAGATCCATCTAATTATTCTAAGGCGGTTAGTTGTGAAGACTCAGAAAAGTGGATGTTTGCTCTGCAAGAGGAGATAGAAGCACTCCACAAAAACAAAACATGGAATCTTGTGAAACTTCCTAAAGGTAAAAATTTTGTTCGTTGTAAATAGGTGTTTAAAAAGAAAGAGGGGACTTCAGGAGTTGAAGAACCCAGATATAAATTAAGGCTTGTTGCAAAGGGTTACAGTCAAATTTCAGGAGTGAACTTCACAGATGTGTTCTCCCCAGTTGTGAAGCATAGTTTGATTTGAGCTTTTCTTGGTATTGTGACCATGCATGATTTGGAGCTTGAGCAATTAGATGTAAAAACTTCATTTTTGCATGGAGAACTTGAGGAGGATATTTACATGCAACAACCAGAGGGTTTTACAGTCTTAGAAAAAGAGGACTATGTTTGCTTGCTGAAAAAGTCCCTTTACAGTTTGAAACAGTCACCAAAACAGTGGTACAAGAGGTTTGATTCCTTTATGACTTCTCATCATTTTAAAAGAAGTAGCTTTTACAGTTCTGTTTACTTTAAGAAAAATAGTGATGGTTCTTTTGTGTATCTACTTCTTTATGTTGATGACATGTTGATAGCAACGAAAGATAAAGGAGAGATAAGAAAGGTCAAAGCCCAACTAAGTGAAGAATTTGAGAAGAAAGATTTGGGACCAGAAAAGAAGATACTTGGTATGAAGATTCTTAGATATAGAAAAGCAAGTAAATTGTACCTAAGTCAAAAGGGGTACATTGAGAAAGTTCTTTGCAGATTTAATATACAAAATGCTAAGCCTGTTAGCACTCCTTTAGCAGCCCATTCAGACTTTCATCGGCTTTGTCTCCACAATCAGATGATGATATTGAGTACATGTCTCATGTATGCTATGGTTTGTTCACGTCTAGATTTATCATATGCAGTCAGTGCAGTTAACAGATACATGGTGAATTCCGGTAAAGAACATTGGAAAGTAGTTCAGTGGATTTTAATATACTTACGAGGTACTACAAATGTTTGCTTATAGTTTGGAAGAACTAGAGATGTGGTCATTGGGTATGTTGATGCTGATTTTGCTAAAGGCCTTGATAGAAGAAGATCTCTCATAGGTTATGTCTTTACAATCGGAGGTTGTGCAAGTAGTTGGAAAGCCACTTTACAAACTACAGTTGATTTGTCTACCACTGCAGTTGAGTACATGGCGATTACTGAGGCTTTTAAAGAAGCTATTTGGTTGAAGGGACTCTTTAGTTAACTCAATTAAGACCTTCAAATCAATACAGTATTTTGTGACAGTCAGAGTGTCATCTTCCTTACAAAAGATCAAATATTTCATGAGAGAACAAAACACATTGATGTTCGGTATCATTTTGTTCGTGATATTATTGCTCATGGTGATATTATTGTGAGCAAAATTAATACTCATGAAAATCCTGCAAATATGATGACTAAGTCACTTCTTATAACCAAGTTTGAGCATTGTTTAGACTTGATTGGTGTTCATTGTTAAAGTTAAACCCTTAAGGGGTTTTATGGAAGAGGTGGAGAACTTATTCGTTGAGAGTTCGCGATGAAGAACTTGTTCATTGAGATTCGTGTCAAGGTGGAGATTGTTAGAATTAAGTGACCTGAATTCTTATTTAAATAAAATACAGTGGTAAAATAAAATAAAAGTAAAATCCCTATAGAACTATACTTCTTTTATTTTATTTTAGGATAAGGTTTTTTAAACCTTATTAAACTTCATCTATTTGATATTGATTAGAATAAGGTGTTTCAATCTTACTACACTCCTATTATAATATGGTTTTACAAGCCTATAAATAGACATAGTCTGCTCCTCTTGTAATTACTCGAATTCGATATAGTGAATTTTCTTTTCCTCTGCCCGTGGTTTTTTCCCAAAAGGATTTTCACGTAAAAATCTGTGTGTTTTTTATTTTTATTTCTCTTTTCTTTGTGATATATTGTCATTACCGACATTCTATTTTTTTTCAATAACAAGCTAAGACCCTTTCATCTACCAAAATTTGAAGTCACCTTCACCAATTGTCGCTTCTTACTAGATGAATCCTCAAATCAGGCCGAATCCAAGCGAGTTGGTGTTTTACGGAGCTTGAAAAGAGCTACACCTGACTACAATACCTCCTCGAACCTCTCCACTGATACAAGGATTCTTGGAAGCTCTGTTCCTTATCCTTTTAATTTTTTCATGTTTTTAGATGACCAAAACATTGAAGGGGACTCGTACCATGACTGCTTCGAGTGTGGGCTCGAACCAATTGAATCAAAATACAAAACTAGAAAAACTTTTCTTTTTTGGGTGAAAACGAAAATTCTCTCTTCTTTAATAGAAATTGGTAAAATTTTTATCTTTAAAAATATATTTATAAGTTGAGGATAAATTCTCTCTATTTTTTGGCAGAATATCAATTTCTCAAAAGTTGTGCTAATAGCTCTATTGGTGCCATCTATTTATAGGAAGAGAAGGTAGAGACTTATAAAGTTGTAGAGGTTTATTTTAAATAGAAAAACAACATCCTATTTAAAGTAGAAGAGGGGTGAACGACTTACCCTTGTATTGCTACTACGGTTATCTCCCCTTAATGCTATATGAGGGGTTTTGGGCCTCTCTCACATCGGGTCCAATTACGAGTACTTCTTGGGCTTTTTTAACCTAGTACTCTATAATGTGATCCAACCCGATTAAAAATTTCTATTTCCCAAAATAAACTTTAATATTTACATATTAAATAATTTTCTCATCCCAATTTTACTCTAGTAAAATTTTGACGATTTTACCCTCAGGTAAAATTTCGAGAAAATTTGTTCAATATTTCACAACTCAATATTTTCACTATGATCGAATGATTTATTTTCATTTTCGGGCTTTCAAATAGTCCAAAAACATAAACTCATCCGTCCATCATTTTTTAAGTAATTCTATATAGGATTGCAAATTTCTATTTTCATTTCCATTTCCATTTTTGGAAACCTACATTCATTTCCAAATGGTTCCATTTCTCCATGTTGGGGAAAACCATAATCATTCTTAAATGTTTCCCATTTCTCTTATTTTATTTTGTTCATTTATGGTTTCAACAAGCTAGCCGATGGATTGATTGGACATATATATTTGAGGCTCAAATGATTTATAATTAAATTTCAAATTTTCGCCTATTAATTATAAACTCATTTAGTCACGAAGTCATTCCACTATAGTATCGTGACAGAGCTCTCCCTAACAACATACTATTACAAAAGCAACTACTTAGTGCTCGTCCAATGATCTTGTCATAAATGTGTTACCTTCATAGGATATCCTTGATCTTTTTGGGATAATATTCGTTCTCCCAACATGATCTTATTTTATCTCATGGTACCCATTACATCTTCCATCATGAAAATTAATCACTATCAAAAAGTGATCAAGTCATCCATCACAAAGACGGACAACTCGTGGTCACGTTTACTTTTCATCAACCATGTAATGCCAATGAGAGGATATTATTTACCCATGTTTTGGGCTATGGATGCCACTGTTTTGAATGATGCTACATATTACAGAAGTCGTACACCCAATGCACCAGCTTTCAGTTCCTTGTCTATTTAAACCCAGGCTTTTACTTACATCAAAGTGTACGAGTCACACATACATAGTCCGCCATCCGCTAGGTATGTCACACTATGAACGTCACAAGTGAATAAACCCATAAACTGATTCAAGATCTATTCTGCTTGGGTCCTATCTGATGTACTGTCAATCACATCTATATCTCTATCTTCTGGGAGTCATTCGCTCCAATGCCATAATGCATCTCCCAATTAGACTTAATAGATGACATATTAGTCTTTCAATTGGTTTGCTCATTTCTGATTAAACTAAGGACATATTTAGGTTCGTCTACTAATACAAGTTATCTTTTTGTACTACGATCCGACCACGTAATATCGCTTAGTACTAGTTAAACATTAGACAACCAATGAGCAACATTTGCTTCCATTTTGATTTGCATGCAAAAACCATGTGCAAAAAATATACAAAGCATTAATATAATTTATGAATAATTTTATTAACCAATCTTTTCGAAAAAATTACAAGTGTATTTAGACGAAAATACTACACTCAAGGCATCAGATCCAACACCCCAAGTATGTCAATGTTGATATAACTATTGTGTTTAATATCTCTAATATTGCTTTTTTGGACAATGAAAACGCTGTCCCTGTTGGTAAACTAGAACCTGAAGATAGCCCTAACAAGAATACATCTCTGACGCCTCATGGGACCAATCTGAGCCAAAGAAAAGATATATTTTGGATGTTTCTAACCAAGATTTTCCTCTATTTGTTGACCTTTTGGAAACTAAAGCAAGAATGGAACCTATGTCTATTACTAACCCATCTCTAAAGGTTTACACTAGGAAAAGAAATATAGAAGAATGTTCAAGTGCAACCGTGTTGCCACCCCCCACTTGCAGAAGATGTTCCCCTTCAACTGTTGGTTCGTTACCAATTGCTTCCTCTCAAGTTGCTACCTCTAATGCCCTTGACCTTCAGGCACAAAATTTTATTGTTGATAATAATATTGTATATGTGATCTCACAACCACCTACGCCTACCCATTGTTATTTGCTTCCACTTCTATTGAATTTTATTTTTGTTTCTACTATTTGGAATTTCAAGGGATTCGAGAATCCCCTAACATTATATCATTGCTCCCAACTTATTTCAAGATTTAAGGTTGATTTTTTATTTTTTATGGAAACTAAGGCCAATGGTTTAGCAATACCCTCAATGGAAAAAGAGTTGAAAACCCTAGGAAATATTTGGGTCTCGAGTTAGGGAAACCCCCCAAAAAATGGAACTATTCAACAACTTACTTGATAAGATAAACACAAAATTAGCTTCTTTAAAGTTTAAGTACCTCTCATCAAGATGAAGACTCACTCTGATTAAGTCTACTCTCTTCTCTATTCTTCTTTGCCCCAATTTTGTCTTTAAGGCCCCTTGTTATATACGAAGATATTGATAGAAGAATTGTATCCTTCTGGTGGGGATATGATCCAAATACTAGGAAACTTCACACTTGTAATTGGGACACCTTGTGCTCCCACCTCTCAAAATGGACTTGGCATCCCTAAAATGAGTCCTTTCAACGAAGCCCTCCCTCTCAAAAGTTGATTGGCATATCCTCACAAGCACTACCTACTCACGAGAGTTCTCAATGCAAAATATTGTACCAATGTAACACCCCTAACCCGTTTCCATTGCCGGAATATGGTTATAGAGCATTACCGTACAATCAGAAACATTTAAACTTTATATCATTCAATAATTTAATCATATTATAAACCATTCATAAACATGCATATTGAGCCCTCGAGGCCCTAAAAATAACTTAGAAGCAATTAGGGACCAATTTGAAACAATTTGGGAAGTTTAGGAAAAAATCAAAAAATTTTGAAAATATGGGTCACACGGCCGTGTGGCCAGGCTGTGTACCTCACACGGTTGAGACACATGCCCGTGTCTCAGGCCGTGTAACCTTTGAACTAGGGACACACGACCATGTCCTAGCCCATGTCTTTACCCGTGTAACTCTTTGAGTTGCCCTACACACCTGTGTGACAAGCCGTGTAACTCACTGACTTGCACCTTAATGAAATCGTCAAATGACACACAGCCGTGTCGCCAAACGGTGTGCCTCACACTGCTAAGTCACATGCTCGTGTGGACCCAAATTTACCTAAAATCAAGCCATTTCAAAACCATCCACGCATGAAGATTTAGACCAATTATGCACACTTTCAAAGCACCAAAACCTCATCTAAACACACATATTTTTGCCACTTCCAAAACCTTAATTCAACTAACCAATATGTCAATCAAGGCACCACAGTTAATATCCAAATAACGCATACATAAACAAGTTCATATGACAAATTTCATGCATATAAATCTAGTCCATTTAGGTACTAAAACATACCACATTTAACCATTTCCAAACCATTCAAGACATACCATAATAGCCTCATACTATTATGTACCTAAAACACATCACAACTGACCATTTTCAAGCCAACAAATTGTACCAACAAGCCATACACTTTAATTGTCAAAAACTGACCAAAAGGACTTACCTAAACAAGCATTATAAGTCCATCAACCATACATAAACATCAAGGCACAAACATGCTCAATTACCATTTTCAAACTATCATCATAATGCCAAGAGAACCTTATCAAAAAGCACTTTAAAGTAACCAAAATCACACATCTTGGTAAAGCATCAAGGTGTACCAAACCAATATAGTTTTCCAAAGCTTATACATACCAAAACACCATTAACACATGCACCATAATACCATTACAAATCACCCTACACTTGCCATTATAAACCTTAGCCAAATTACTAAAAAATAACCAAATTGTCCACTAGACAGTGTGATAGATCTCCAACGAACTTTCAACCGATCGAGCTTCCGATAATCTGTATAGCAAAGGAAAATAAATAACTACGTAAGAAATGAATGCTTAGTAAGCTCATATAGCTTTAAACATAACATAATATTTCAATAATAAACTTTATGGAATAAATATAAACCTTTACCAATGTCATAAGATTAATAAAGCCTATATAACACCATCAAACTCACGAGTTAGCATACTTGTTAATGATACATATGAAATCAACCACATATATATAAACATAACATTTAATTTATCATCATTACCAGACAATAATGTTTCATTCCATTTGCTTACTTATCGTTTCCAAATGCTTAGTATAAGCCTAAACAACATCATCAAATCACAAGTTAGTGCATTTGTCCATAATATAAATGAGTTCATCCATAGCATAAGTAGATTTTCCATATATAAGTACACCATTTAATTCATCAATCTTTTTATAACATCATATCACATCTCAATTGTGAACTTACCATTTCATTCATTTTTCTTACCTGTTGAATCGTCTAGAATTACATAGGATACTCGGGAAAGCTCACACGAAGTGTGCTTTTACATATAACCGTAACATTTCTTTTACATCAATGCTAACATGAGCTGTGAAATGGGCCTGCTCACACCAGTTGTAATTCGGAATGTAAGCTACATGATCCTGCTCACATGAGCTGTGGAGAATCCGCAACAAATGCAGGACCTCAGTCATTGGTAGGACATTCAAGACCAGCACCCGAAAATAAAATCCCTAATGACATGTCATTTGTATCCTAAAAATTCTTAAGGTTCAATCAGGACTCGATATCCGTTAATTCGTCATAATGTGGATACATTCATATATATATATTGATTCATTTACATTAAAAAAACATAGTAACAATCAATTTAAATAACATATACGCGATAACCATTCATATGAACTTACCTGGCTAAATTGCAGCAATAACTAATTATATTGGCTATTTGGTAATTTTCTCTTCTCTTCGATTTTCCACTCGTTCTTGATCTAAAATAATATTCCATTCAATTCATATTATGCAGTTAAGTCCTTTTTGACATTTTACAAAATTGCCCATAATATTTTACTTTTATTCAATTTAGTCATTGAGACCAAAACATGCAAATTAATCATTTTTATTAAATTTCATGTTTACTCGAAATGTTTAGAACCCTATTATAGCCCATATTTACTGTTAATTTATAGCAAGTCCTTGTACTTTTACTAATTTCACATTTTAGTCCGTAAACATTAAAATTACCAAAAAACTACTTTACAAAATAGTCCTATCTAGAAACCAAGCTTAAGATTCTACTATAAAATTTCAAAAACATCTCAAATTCATCCATGATAAAATTCTAAAATTTAATGATTTAACAAATTTACCCCCATATTAGTTAGATTAAGCTAATACGAGCCTAAAACATAAAAATCATTAAAATGATATAAAAACACATACCATGCACCCAAAATCAATTTGGCCGAATGGTTTGCCTCCCTTCACCATAGTTGTTTGGTTGAAACAAAAATAAAGAATGAGAAGATGATCATTTAAGTTAGATTATTTTAGTTTTAATTATTTAATTATTAATATAACCTTTAAAATTTATAAAATTTACCATGCAACCTATGCATGATTATCCATGTAACGACCCCAAATTCTCGAGTCAATGCTCGAGTGTTGACCGAGGTTGGCGACGGATAAATTTATTTTGGGATTGGGTTTTGTTGGAATTAATTTGGGTGAATTTTGAACCATTTTATAAGAAATTAAGGATGTTGGAAGCTTGTATGAAGTAGGAGGAAGATGGATGGCTAATATAGTGATTTTACCATTTTTGAATAAAAGATGGTTTGGTAGATTGAGGTATAGGATAAAGTGGATTTGTCTCTATTTTTCCTATAATCACCCTATTGTTTTTTTTTCTTTTTACATTTCTTCATTTTTTTCTTCTTTTCTCCATCTATTTTTCCTTAGCAAGTCATGTAGAGGGAGATAGATTTGAGTGAATTCTTACCAGTTCTTTTTCATCCTCTAAATCTCAAAGAAGGTAAGGGTCTTGATCTATTTTTTTTAAAAAGTTCCATGGAAGAAAGAAAAATATCTATGTTCATCAAGGATGAAGGTGGAGGTTTTTGGGTGTTTGGAAGGGTTTGAGTTTGAGGAAGTCTCTACCCACCTTCTTATATTTTATTTATTTATTTATTTAAAGTATATATTTTTACATCCTATCAACTCTTATTTTTTGTGGGAAATCTTGTGTGTTACATGGTTATTAGTTAAAGAGAGTGGTGAATCTTCTAAAGCTAAGGATAAAGCCAAAGTGCTGGAGAGCTAGGCAAGAAACTTTGTTGGTGTTTTTCCATCAAGGTGGTACCCTCTAACTCTCCTATACTTCTTGATAAGTCATAAATATGATGCTTGTGTGATAATGCATGCATGTTATATGTCTTTGGGTGGAAATCTTGTTTGGATGATTTAAAATGAAGCTAAAAACTTAGTTGTGAAATCTACGAGAAACAAATCATTACATGAACAGTAAGTTTGAAAATTCACCATAAATTTTTTAAAAATAATTAAGAAGTTATCTATACATTGTTGTAACCGCGATTCAGTCTAGTTTCGTTTAGAACAAACAGAGATTGATTTTGATTTGTATTTTAAAATATATTAATTTTTGAGTGTTGAAAGGTCATAAAAATCTGACAGCAGAATGCTTATAAAACAGATTTAGCAGTGACTTTGAAAAATCACCAAAAATTTCACAAGATAAAATAGGAAGTGAGCTTTATATCTCTATAACCTTACAGAAGTCTAGTTTCGTTTAAAACAAACGATGCTTGATTTAGAGTTATATATTAAGAGTTATTAATTTTTGAATGAGAAAAGGTCAGAATGTCAAGGTAGTAAACTGTCACATCTCATTAGTTAATATTTTAGCTGGAATGATAAGCAAGTTGAAACGAGTATAAGACTCGAACGTTATGGTTGTATTTTTGTGATTATATGTTTGATGCTTTGTTTACGCTCAGCCTTCGGGCTTTAACCTAACTAGTGGTCATGAGTGACACTCAAGATAACCCTACGGACACCAGAGATTATTTAACTAGTGGCCATGAGTGGCGCGGGACTATCCGTATACCCGATTACTTGAGCAGTATATGCAATCTATGTAGCATCCTAAAATATGGCCTAGTCGGAACAGTGGTTTTAGGACCACAAATTCGACAAGGAAAATTTTATTTTTATTATATTTTTATGGTCTAAAATTTCACAAAATGATTTTGTGAAAATTTCTTTCAAAAATTTCAACGTTTGGGCACTCAATTTAGTCAAAAGGACTAAATTGTAAAAAGTGCAAAACTTGTGTTCTAGAAGCTAGAGGTGTCCAATTGTTATGAAATTTTAAATTGGAGGTCCTTAAATGGTAATTAGACCATTGGTTAAATTGTGGATAAAAATGGACATGAGAAAAGTGAAATAGGATATTTTTAAGTTAGGGGCATTTTGGTAAATTGGTAATTAAATGGACTAAAAGACAAAATAAAAGCCAAATTTCTTGTCCATCTTCAAGCTATGGCCGAATTTTAAAAGGGAAAACCATGGCTAGGGTTTTTCAAGCTTTCAAGCCTCATAGTAAGTGCATCCAAGCCCCGTTTTTAATTTTTTTGTACGTTTTTGGAGTCCTCGTAGCTCGATTTAGCTTATTCTACCATTAATTCATGTTAGGGTTCATATTTGAAAAAATACCCATAGGTGAAATGTGTTTATTTTGATGTTTTATGGTAGAACATTAAGCTTGAAGTTATGTTAAACAACTTTTGCTAAGCGATTTTAAGTGAAAACGAGTAAAACGACATAATTGGTAAAAATACCTAATGTTCATAAGTAAATTTTAGAGTGGGAATTTGATGTTTCCATAGAAGGGAAAGATGTTCAGCATGTCATAAAACATAAGAATAAGAGATAAAGTTTAATTTCTGAGCTTTGGGGAAAAAAGTGTAAATATGCAAAAGTTTAGGGGCAAAATCATAATTTTAACAAAGTTCGAGTCAAGGATTGTTTTGATGAATGTGAGTATTAAATAAGCTAAACTTGCAATTATAGATCAAGAGGAACGAAATCCGAAGTTAGACCAGGGAAAGAAAATGGTTGAGGACTAAGTTGCTAGATTTGATCATATTTTGTACCAAGATAAGTTTACGGTAAATAAATGCAATATTTAAATAATTATTATTAATTTTGTTATTTTCCAGAAATTATGTACTTATTTCATGAAATTATTTAATGTTGACTCAAGTATGAGATGACAAAGAATCAGCGTTAAAAAGTCTCGTTGAAACATTAGGAATGTATCGGATACAAATGTCATGACATTAAGGGAATGAGATCCGATGTAAGACCATGTCTGGGACATGGGATTGGCATTATTGAAGTTATGAGAGGTCCCATGTAAGACCATGTCTGGGACATGGCGTTGGCATCGAGATGTGAGGTCCCCGGTAAGACCATGTCTGGGACATGGCATGGGCACCGATATGAGAACTCCCATGTAAGACCATATATGGGATATGACATTGGCAGTACAAGAAACATCCCATGTAAGACCATATTTGGGACATGGCTTTGGCATGTTGTTATCAGACAGGAGACCCGAGTATCCTTAGTATTTCAAGTAGTTCAACGGGCTAGTAAACAGACTATGTTACTTGAAACTTCAGGTAAAAGCATAATAAACAGATTCAGGTGAGTTATAAGAGTTAAGAATATCTCAGTTATCAGTTGAGAAAGAAATTTCAGCAAGGGAGAAGTAAGTTATGATCATGAGTTATTCAAGTGAGCAAGTAAGTAAACAAGTAAGAGAGTAAGTAAAGAAGAAGCAAAGACCATGATATTTGATGATGATTTATGAGTATAATTACTTATGATAAACGTTATTATTTATTTGCTTGTAGATTTACTAAGCTTTACGCTTACTCCCATTATTTTCCTTTTTTTTTATAGTATCGTCAATCTAATTCAGGGATCGTAAAGAAGTCGGAGCTCGTTTCACACTATCAACAGACTAACTCGGTATTTTGTGATTGGAAACGTTTTAAGTTATGCCATGTATAGGGACTTAGTCATTTTGTATGCGTGTTCTTATGATATGGCTAATGAATAGATATTGAAATGGCTATTTAAGAACATTTTTTGATGTTATGTGTGCCTAAATGGTAGTTAATACAAAGAAGTTATAAAAGAATAAAAATTTGCAATGGAATAGTTTTTGGACAGCAGCATTGACATGATTTTGAAAAATCACTAAAAATAGTAGAAATGAAATTAGAGAGTGAATGAGATATAGAATTAAATATTATCGAGTCTATTTTCACATGAAAGAAACGGTGTAAGCAAAAGAATTTTATATTATGAGATATTTAAATTTTAGTCAGAAAAGGCATAATGGTTTTTGAAGTCCCCTATTCTGACTTTAGAAAATCATTAAAAATTGTACAAAAATAATTATGAGTCATAATTTATATGTCTAGATTTATTAGTGAGTCTATTTCCAGTATAAATAAGAAGAAGCACCATATGAAGTTTGTACAATGAGATAATTGATTTTTAGTGAAGAGGGGTCAAAACTGTCAAGCAATGAAATAGGGGAGAATTTAACGAATAAACTGTACTATTTGGCTAAACTAAAAATTCTGAAAATTTTATTATAAGAAGATATATGAGTCTAGTTTCATGGAAAATTTACAGATTGAAATTTTGAGTTTTTTAACTCGAGTTATAATTAAATTAGTGACTATTATGCGATTGAATATTTTTATTGTGAACAGTAAAATAAATTATTTTGATTTGTTTAAGTATTCGGAAAATTTTTAGTGTTTGTGGTTTGGACCCAAATCATTTTAGTTGCATGTTTTAGGGTCTCGAGGGTCATTTTTAGGGACATATTGATTCAAACATGAGTGAATTAATTTTAAAAGCAAATTTTTATGCTCCGAACTGGTAAGTTAAATCAAATAACGCCTCGTGCTCGACTCCGGCAACGGTCTCGGGTAAGGGGTGTTACAATCTAACAAGTTTGAAAAGTTTGATATGCAAGTGATTTGATTATGTAGATTTAATGAGTCATGATTTAATTATTCGATACTCATGTCATGTTTCTAGGTATACATTTGATTTGCATGCTTATATTTATGAATTGCTTGAAGTATGGTAGATTTGTTGCGTACCACTGAGCCAGTAAAGCTCAGCCTTCGAATTGTCTCAATGTTTATATTTGTAGACTTTTGTTCGTGTCTGAAGAACATCATCGATGAGAGACTCCTAGCATCACGTTTTTAGAGTAAAATACCTTATCTATTAGTGGGCATTGTATTCCTAATGCCTTGTATTTTTTTGTAGGTTTGTAACTCATTTATCATTTTTGTTATTTTGGCTATTTTGATATACAATGATATTGAAGCTCCACATATATTGTATAACTACTTTTATTACTATTTTCAGTATAACTATGTACGGTATTTTCTCTTATATAAAATGTATTTCAATGTTTTA
Organism: Gossypium hirsutum; assembly: GCF_007990345.1. Taxonomy (NCBI): domain Eukaryota; kingdom Viridiplantae; phylum Streptophyta; class Magnoliopsida; order Malvales; family Malvaceae; genus Gossypium; species Gossypium hirsutum. The sequence goes on from NC_053437.1 coordinate 48,446,288, forward strand.
AAAAATTTTTGAAAATTTTGCTGGGTTACTTCGGTGACCTGATGTATCGCTTTAGTATTCAAGTACTCCGTATTCGGGATTACGGTGTTACAATCCACTCACTTTAACTATGGTATAATTACCATTCAAGTCCATTAATTCACCTTTTCAATTCTAATTGATCCATTTAATTAATAGAATTCTACTTTTGTAGCTTTTACAATTTAGTCCTTTTCAATTAATTAACTATCTAGATATGAAATTTTCTTAACAAAACTTTAATACAACCTTAATAACACTCCATGAATATTTAATGAAATATTTTTGGCTCGGTTTATAGAAATGAGGTCCCGATACCTCATTTTCTAAAACCACTTGACTTTAGGGTCATACTAGTTGAACATAATTATTCGTTCAAATAGCATAAATTGCCAATTCAGAACTTATTTTAATACCATAATTGACTCGTAGATAATAAATAATAACATTTACGAACTTGCTCGTCGGATTTGTGACCCTAAAACTACTATTTCCAACATCACTGAAAAATAGACTGTTACAACCGACTCCCCCTTTGAGTTTGTCAAAACCAAATCTTCTAACTCCTGGGTATGAAAAGAACACTCTCATTAGAAGAGACATATGCAACAAGGGTACAGCAGTCCAACTCTGGAGTGGCCAAAACAGTTGGATTTCATCTGATCCACTTCGGTCGCTTATTTGCACAGTATCACATTAAGATTCTAACCTTAGGCCAACACCTTCATCCTTCCCAACAGGTTTACAATTGACCAATCAAAGGCCTTGGACCTCCTTGACCTTGGGAAATTTGCTAATCTAATCAACAAAACTATTCAATGCGGACCTGATAAAATTGTCTGGAAAAATTATTTCAACGACCTTTTCTCAATAAAAAATGCTTACTCACAACTTTACCAAAGTTATCCAGGAGCTACTTCATATGCCCCCAACAGGCTGCATGGAAAAATCTCTAGCACCTAAAGTTGGATTCCTTAATGCCATGCACCTTTTGGATTATATGGTAAAAAGGAAACAACCTTATTTTCAAAAAATCCAATCCATTTCCTCTAGCTTCAATTAAAGTAATCTTAAAAATGACTTAAGCAACCCTTAGTTCCTTCTCAAGCAACATTTCTCCCACTCCTAACCAAAGACTTCATGGCCCCCGTGATGATTACCTCAACTCCTTAGTGAGAGCGTTGTCCAAACAAAAGAAAACTAATCGGAAGAGTTACCCTCGCCTAAGGCCCTAACGACCTTCAAATTATACATGTTCATGGTTTCAAATCTATTAGCAAGCTCTTGTACGCATCCTCATCCTCAGAGCTATTATATTTCTCCTTAGACCTTTTAGTTTCAATCAATGCAGGTTAATTAGTGCTAACAAAAAATGGAGAAATATATCATGGGACACTCCAAAGTAGGATGGAAACTGCAACCAGCCTTTCAAGACATCTAACTCCTCCTCCAAGACATCAAAATTATTCTGCAATCTTCAAGAAATTGCTAGACGATGAGAGAAACTACCCGCTAGGCTAAGACTGCTTTAGAAACATTTATTAGTTTTACTAGGCCCTATTTCTTTCTTGCCTTGTACAAAAAAGATGACTCAAAAACGTAAAATTTAGTCATTACATGTGAAGTAGTAAAATTAGTGGGGTAAAGGTATGGGCATGTAAAAGGGGCAGAGGATTTTCCTCCAAAACCAACTTGCTAGCAAATTAATCGAGATCGATTAAAAAACAAATCAAATTTAATTTTATCATTTTCAAACAGATTTAGGTCTGGTACGTGTGTCGTGTACAAATCTAAAATACATGTACTATTAAAATGAACAAACAGGTTTGTCATTAAGCTAACCTTAATGGCCTCTTACTATATTTTAGTATGAAACAATATCATATAAACAAGTATAATTCTAATGGAAAATGAGAAGAGAAGAAGCAATAGAGGTGGCAAGATGAGTGGGAGAAGAGAACTTTAGGGATATGTTAATTATAATATTATCTATAGAGAAGGGGACCTTTGTAACTATCTCAAGATAAGTAGATTTACTCTAAATCTGACCCTGACATTTTTCTTTTTAAATTAATCTTTAAAAAAATAGACCCTATCATATTGACTCAGGTTAGAGCTTATCAATTTTGAAGGGGGTGTCATCCCTAACTATTACAGCTTGTTTGGTTTGGTGTATTGGCTAAGCCAATACACCCCTAATCGGTGGGCCCCACCTAATACTTCTCTAACACGTCGTTTGGTTTGATGTATTGGTAATACGCATCTAATCCATTACCTTCTTAATCGGTGAAATCCACCGATTTCTATTCCCCCCTCTTTGCCCAGATTAGCTACTGATTGAGCATCACCTCCCTGATTTGCCCTCCCCCCATCCCCTTGTTTCTCTTCTGTTCCTTCATCCGATTTCCTTCCTTATTTCTTTGCTTTTGTTTTCTGCCGATTTCCTCCCAGTCCATTATGCCTCTTTGCTGCCGATTTGTTCCCTCCGTTTCCTTTCTTTTTCACCTATGGTTTCTTTTTACAGATCACATTACATTGATCCATTGAAGAATCTGGGGTTGGTTGTTGGATACTGATTGATTACCTTGAGAAGGAAACTAAAACAAAGGAGAAACACATGAATATAGAGCTCTTTTGTTTATACTAGATGAAGGTAGCTAAGGAGTGGCGATTAGGTAGCATGGGTGATACTAAGATCTTGCCTGGATCTCGCCATCGCTCTCCTTTGAAGAGGCCAATATGGATTATTTTAATGGTTTCTTTTGTCAGCCTTTTTCTAGTTTGTGCTTACATCTATCCGCCGAACAGCGATGTTGCATGTTATGTATTTTCTTCTAGAGGTTGCAAGGTCCTTACTGATTGGCTTCCTCCTCCTAAAAGGGAATTAACTGATGAGGAGATTATTTCACGGGTTGTGGTTAGGGATATTTTGGATACACCTCCTGTCGAATCCAAAAATCCTAAAATTGCATTCATGTTCTTAACTCCAGGTTCATTGCCATTTGAGAAGCTTTGGGATATGTTCTTCCGTGTAAGTTTTTTTTGGTTGTTGTTGCTAGTTCATTTTTCCCTTCCGTGATCTAATGTCTTCATATTCTTCATGGACTTTATTTTTTATTCCATTAAATCTCATGGTTATTATCCTTAAATTCAGGTTGGTCATTTTACTAGTTTTTGTGTCCAGGAATTGCCTAATATGAATGAGAGCCATATGTATTTCATTTTAGTAAAGAACATTTCCTTTGTTGATTGCCAATGCAAATATGTTAATGTGTATGGCGAAGGTATTAGTGAAATCAATCTGGCTTATTGTGATTGATATAATTGCTAGGGTGGAGGACAAGGCAATTTCCTGCTTTGTATGATTCAGGATGTCTGTATCAATGCCTTTTGGTTATATCGACTGTCTGCTCAGTCTGTATTGTTTCTGTTGAATTCTTGCAGAAAGGAATTCTAATAACTTTGTATATCTTTTTCTGCATTTTTGGTTTTTGAATTATAATAACCATGTATCCTGATAAAAAGGTTTGCTCAATTTTCTTGGCAGGGTAATGAGGGAAGATTCTCTGTTTATATCCATGCATCAAAAGAAAAACCAGTGCATGTGAGCCCTTACTTCCTTAACCGGGAAATTCACAGTTCTCCGGTATGTTTCTTAGATCAAAATTTGTGGTTGAGCTTTGCTATCTGATATATGACTACTTCAACAATTATTGTACGGTTAGTTTTTCTATTGATTTATTTATTGACACTGAATTTGCAGGTTACATGGGGAGCATTTTCTATGGTTGATGCAGAGAGACGATTATTGGCATATGCTCTAAAAGATCTTGATAACCAACATTTTGTTTTACTCTCTGACAGGTAAAATATAGTTCGTGTCATTAACACCCCCGCCCCTCCCAAAATATACATATATATATTTACTTGTACTTTTACCAAATCTGAAGTATTGATGGTGACATTGCAGTTGTATTCCATTGCATAATTTTGATTACGTCTACAATTATCTAATGCATGCTAATATGAGTTTCATTGACTGGTGAGTAGAATCTGAGAGTATTACACATACACATACGCATAATGGACTTTGTTGCACCATTTCCCTTGTTTGAAATTTATCCCACCCACTTTGTTTGCCAGCTTTGTGGATCCTGGACCTCATGGAAATGGCAGGTATTCAACACGCATGTTACCTGAAGTAGAAGAGAAAGACTTCAGAAAGGGTGCACAGGTATGTGTTAATTGATATTATAAAGTCTCTTATGAACTTATACAGTGTCTTGTTGTAGCAAGTTTAAATCATTGAATTTTATGCAGTGGTTCACAATGAGGCGGCAGCATGCTCTGCTAGTCATGGCTGACAGTCTTTACTATTCAAGGTTTCGGGATTACTGCAGGGTAAATTTTATTAAATTATTCTGTTCTCGTTTCGAATTTACAGCAGCCTTGCATTCATTGATGAGAGCGTTGGTTCACTTTTATTTGTTCCAATTTTAATGATTATTCTTTGTATTCACCATTTCGACTATAATGTTGAAACATAAGAAGAATTAATTTTAGGTGGCCTAAGTGTAACTTCTTTTGGTACATGATGCCAAAAGTAGCTCTTAACAATTGCTGTTTATCGAAAGCATTACGTATCCTTACTATTGTCTGTTAGACTGGTCTCAACTATCCTTATTGATGTTTATTTCCATCATTTTCTAGCTTAACTATTAGCATTAGCACTAAGATAGTATTTCTAGCTTTAACAAGGGCACAAAATGATAGAATTTGTGCCTAAGTTTATGTTGCTGACATTCAGTCATTCACGTTCTTGATTATAACAGCCATTTGCGGATGGCAAAAACTGCATTGCCGACGAGCATTACCTCCCAACCTTTTTCAATGTAAGAATCATACTCTGCATCATGTTTTTCATACATTTCACTTTAGCTTCTTCTAACGCTTGTTCCTTTTATCAGTTGGTTGACCCCGGTGGCATCGCAAACTGGTCAGTAACGCGCGTTGACTGGTCTGAGAGAAAATGGCACCCTAAATCATACAGGGCATAGGATGTTACAGAGATTTCTTTTTCCCTTAACTTGTGGAATGGACACATGAAGTTGGAGGTTATTTTCAATGGCAACTTTGGACAGTATTCGTTTTCCTGCTAGATTGGTGAGCTATTTTGTTTGAAGTGAAGAATCGGTTTCATGGAAGGCCAATTGGAGTTGAGAGCAAGGTGAAAGAGATATTGTATCGGCTTGAATTTCTTCTATTGAATGCTTGCTTTATATTTTTAGTTGAAAGTGAGATATTGAGGCAGTACTTCCGTTTAATTCAGAATTGTTGTAAATTCAATCGAGTTCTTGATGATAATTCGATATGGTTATGTTTTTTTTATTTTTTAGAGTTCAATTCTTACTTATTAAATTTTATTAGTTATAATTATTTTAAATTTTATTAAATCATATATTTTAATTAAAATATATTTAATATTAATTATTTCAAATTATCTTTTATAGTATCACATAATATATTATGATTTGAGTAAATTCATATAAGAATATTAATTATTAAGAATTTATTAAATTATATATTTTAAGTATAATATATTTAATAATAATTATGTTTAAATATGATTAAATTATTTATTATTCATATTAATAATCTTATCAAAATTTAAATAACAATAACAATAATAATTTACCAAAACAAATTTCTGGTAATTATTAAGAATTTTATTAAATTATATATTTTAATTAAAATATGTTTAATAATAATTATGTTTAAATATGATTAAAATATTCATTATTGATAATAATAATCTTATTAAAATTTAAATAACAATAACAATAATCATTTACCAAAATAAATTTATGCTAAGGGTATTCTAGTCATTTTAGTTTTTTCCACTATGCTATTACACCTCTATTCCATTCAACCAAACACAAGATTACTATTACGCATCTATTCCATTACATTCAACCAAACAGTTGATTTGCTATTACACCTCTAATCCAATACACCTCTAATCCAATACACTTCTAATCCAATACATCTCTAATCCAATACAGCGAACCAAACGCACTCTTAATGCATCAAATATAAGTCCTAGCTTTCATCTAATGTCTTGGATAAAGATATTATTTTATAATAAATTATGGTACACTATGATGTGACTTGAAAAATATTTAAATTTTTATGTAGAAAAACTAATAAAGCTTTAGATAAAATGGCAAAGTTGAAATTTTAGGAACCTTTGTATCTTATGTTCATGTCACACCGTGAGTTCTTTATTAGCAAACTGTTATGTCTATGTCAATTGTGTGGCGGTTGAAAAGAATAGGGGTGAAAAAGAGTTTTTTAAATATATAATAAATTATATGGATAAATTTTTATTATTTTTAAAACTTTAAAATAATTCCATTTGAGTTTTTTTTTTCAATTCTCAATGAATTGAACGTTACTCAGTCAAAGACAACAAATTCAATCTAAGAGTTTTATAATAGTATTAGGTTAACTTCCACCCACTATGTGGGTAACAAAAGAAATTTTTTTTCTTTATTCCTTATATTTATAATTATTTTATATATGTGAGAAATATTTTTTTTAAATTTATTTTTTAAAAGAAAGACAAAATGAAATAAAATTATAATTTTAAAAAAATAATGTAATTTTTTAAGTTGATGGTTCCTTTTAGTGAACTAAGAGGGGTTATTTTAGCTTGAGTTTTTATTAAATTAAAAAATTTAAATATTTTCTATAATAATTTTTATTTAGTTTTTAAAATTTATTTAATTAAATTTGTGTCATTGAATCGTGACATCAAATTTAATTATATTTATGTAACAAATATATTTATAAAAAAATTGATGTAAAAAACAAATGAACCTTTGGTTGGAATGGTAAAATAAAGATGTTTAAAGTTGTATGTTTTAGGTTCAAATTCCATTATGTGTATTTTTCTTTTAATCTATAAAAGATGTAAAAGGATAAAATTACCCTCAAAATAATATAATATCCTTTGTAAAAACAATGATATTTTAGTCATTACTTAATTGGGTTAGTGCCTGATTGACTCATAACACTGACTCAGTTAAGTGCTTAACATATAGTATAAATAGATAAATAATTTTAAAGAATGCTCTTAATGTTTCATTAATAAAATCTTTAAATAGCGTGTGGAAACTTAAATTTCAAATTTTGAATTTGGATAATATGTGAATGTTTAACTTTAAAATTTCCAAAAAAATATTAAATTAGACATATTTTTTATAAAATAAATAGACAGAGAATAAAGAACAAAGAGAGAGCGTATTTTATTGATTAATGGGATGATTACGATACTTAATCAGAGTCTCTATTTATAGGCACAAGAAGTATAAAAGAAGTAGAGATCTAATTTTAATAACTATTAGAATTTAAAATACACCAAAACTTTATCTTGATCATGATGGACATCCACTTAATAAGATATTCATAACACTCCCCCTTGGATGTCCATTGGTAGATAATATACCTCATTAAAACCTTATTAGGAAAATCCTGTGGGATGAAAACCTAATGAAGGAAAAATAGTACACAATATATAATACGCATAATATGCTGCCTCATTAAAAACCTTACTAGGAAAACCCAATGGGACAAAACCTCAATTATGGGAAAAAGAGTACAATGTATATTTACTCCTCCTCATGAAAACATCACATACTTTCTCATATTCTACATATTCAGTCTTGAATACTAGTTTTTTAAATGACTATTTGAATGTATTGCTACACATTTATATCACCATTCTTTTGAAAATCATGAGTGAGGGAAAATTTTAGGGAAATATATTTTGATCTCTTTAGGAGTTTCAACAATAATCATAGCAAATTTTAAACACGATCCTTCTATAAAAATACAAATAGGTATTTTGGATCATTTTATAATCCTCTTTCAACTACTATTGACTAAGTCAAATTTACCACATATGTTCAATTATTTCAATTCATATAAATGAATAATTTCCCAAGAATTTCAATATGCTTTTAGCATTCTAAATCCTTCAAGGATTTTAATATAAACTTTATTATATAGTGATCTTTAAAGGTCGTAACAACAACCGTTAGACGCAAGTTAAATCTTTTATGAATTGTCAAAATACTATGTCTAAAAGTTATTGCATCCACCACAAAAGAATATTATATCTTTTTATAATCAATACCAGTACTTAGTGAAAAAATTCATATTTTTATTCCGCTTTTGCAAAACTACTTCATTTGCACCCTCATTGGCTTTATACCTTTAGATATTTGGACTACTGCTCCAAAAACTCCACAAATTTAATTGTACCTGAGTTGCCTCTTTCTATTTTGATCAATTTATTCTATATCTGTATTTCTCAATAGATTTATTCAAGATCCTCCTTTTATTTCATTATTTCAATAATAATATTGCATGCAAAATTATTGTCAATCACTTTTATTATTTGGTTTCACATTTTCTCAAATTGACATAACTTATCGAGATCTCTTATTTTCATTATTTTAAAATTCAGTTTCGGGTACCTGAATCTCTTTTAGAGTTTTACTTATTAGTTATATTTTGATTCTCTTCTGGAGCACCCGCTTTCACTATATGACCATTTAGAAGAATTTTCATCTTTGGAATCGATCAAACAATTATTTATTCTAACTGATTGTCCTATTGGGACTTTTGGTACAAATTAAAATATTAACTTGATTATTCTCATTAATTTTATAAATACATATGATAGTTAACTTGTAATGAGTTATCATTGTTAAACTTTTGGTTCAAATTACTCCCCCTAACTCATTACAAGTTATTATTTCTCTCCCCCTAATGTTGGGAAAACTATCGAATCAAAATTATAATCACAAATAATGTCATAATTGAATCTCCAATGCATTCAAAACATCTAATAATACAAAGAAACTTGTAATTAATATATATTCACAACTTTCTTTAAGGATTCACTCATCTTTGTGCGTTGTGGTGGAGCAATTGAAACATATACACACATACAAAAATTCAAAGATGAGAAATATTTAGCTCTTGATCAAAAACCAATTGTAATGGGGAGTATTTATAATCTATTGGCTTGATGCGTACAACACGTAAATCAACATAATCTCATGTTGAAATAGAAAGTTTAATTCTCATAAGTAATGGTTTAAACATTAATCAAAGGTGTTCAGTCAATAATTTCTCTAAACCATTATGCGCAAACTTTTACAAAAGTTTTTCAAACTCAATCAATAAAAGACTGAGATATAAGCTCATCAGTATTAGCAAGATGAATTGTCTTAATTGCATGATCTGAAATTAATCATTTAAACAAGCAATGTTACAAATGACATGTTGCAAATTGATAACATATATGTGATTATTTTGGAGATGCATCTACCAAAATCATATAATATTAAAACCATCCACATAGTGGATGAATGGGCTCATATTCGTTTCAGAAATGCAAGACAATAAATCTCAACTTTTGCTAGTGAGTTTCTAATAATCAGTTTTCATTGAGAACAAACAACAAATGATAATTCTTTAAATTAAAGAATCTTTTTGTTCTTTAATGAATGTTCATATGAATTCTTAATTAATTTTTTCATTATATATGATCAGGATGGTCTAACTGGTCACGCCAAGTAGTAAATGCATTTGTATCAGTAAACTTCTAGTTTACTTTAACATGAGTTTGAATTGTACTAAATTGTAACAAATTAATAATTTTACTATCATTCATTTTACTTTGTATCCACATATAAGTACTATTGTGACATTTACTACTGAAAATGTCTAAATCAATGTGAACATTATAATGCCACTAAGTCAACAAAATTAATATAATTTCCAAACAATTATATGCAATATTCGCTTCAGAGAATATGCCAGAATCTTCAAATATCTAAAAAAAAAATTGCAACCTTAGGTGCATCCAACCATAATGAGTTTTAGATAGAATTATCATATTTCATTGCTCATAAATAGATCTTTCACAATAAAATATTTTGCTTCCAACCCCTTAATGGGGATGATAACAAAAGAAGATCACAAAGATTATAAAATAAATATAAATTGATAACTCAATCCTCTCTTTTTCATCTTTTCAAAATAGATATTTATAGCAATAGTGATTCATATGAAATATAATATTTTCCTCATTCACAATCTCAATATAAGATCCATTATAAATATCTTTTAAAACTAATAGATTAACCATCACAAGATATTAATATATTATCTCTATTGGAGCTTTCGACTAATTTTGTACTATCAAATATTGGAATAATATTTGTTTGTTTTAGTAACAAATAAGATAAATATTTTCTGTCTATAATGATAGAATTTATTACTACATTCTCATATCCTTCCTCAAAGAATATTAATAGAAACAAAATATTTGGGCATATGCCAAATATGTGGCCAATAATCTAGCATATCACATTCATAACATAAGTTATCTTTACCCTTTGAAGAGTTATCTTGAGAACTCTTATTGTTCTCTTATTTATTACTATGTTCCCACTTTTAGTGGTTCATGATTATATATTTCATTTTCTTTATGTTTGCATTCACTTTAGGGAATAAAATAAATCTGTTAGGACATACTTCTAAACGCCTCCATTGATTCTTTATTTCATAATCACCATCGCAAAACATGCATGGATTTTAAATCAAAATTTATTTATTCATGTTGTAGTGATTAGTCTCCAATCACATCCTCAATTACAACAATAATCATGATCTCTATATTTTCATTTTTCATAATTGTTATGTACTGCTACATTCACTTCAGGGAATAAAGCAAAACTAGTGGGAAGAATTTCATAGTTTTCATTAGTAACTTATTATTTTGCTTAGTCACTAAAAGGTATCAGATCGTTCGAAAATACTGTTAAAGTCATTTTCACAATATTGCTACTACAGGAGCAAATTATATATTTCAATCATATAGTGCAATGTATTCCTTTGGGGAATATATATAATACAAATAAATGAGTATCTCATGTTATTTCTATATATGGTTTTAATGTAAAACACATGAAGGTTTTATTCAACTTATATCTTCTTGATCTAGAAAATAATATTATATTTTACAAAATTTTGCATCAAAAGGAGGTAAAATATTAGCTCTTAAAGAGCTTTTTACAATTTGATGCAATATTAGCTCTTCAGGAGCATATAATCATTTATTATATAAAATTAATGAATGATTAATTTATTTTAAATAATATACAGTTTTGCAATTATTTTTAACATGAATGATAAAAAATTTCTAATCTCCTAAAATTTTATTTATTCATATAAAAATAAAATGAATAGGTATAAATAAAATATATATTAAACATAACAAATAATAAATTTAATTACTAATAAATCATTGTGGTTAGATAATATATATTTTTATATACCATAACACAACAAAATACAAAATATTATAATGTCAAATTAAAATAATTTTACAGCTATAAAGGTTTAAACATAAACATTTTCTAACCTCCACCTCTTATGACATAATTTCATTTCAAATTTTACAATGATATGAAATTATCACAGACAGGGTGAATATCACAAAGTTCATGACAAGTAAGTATTTTTACTCATATTCCGCAATAATCATATATATTAATCAAAATCAAAATCAAAATTAAACAATCAATTCTATTAAAAATAATAAAAAATATTTATCTCCACATAAAAATCTCAATAACTAAATGCATGAAGGATTTTATAAATTCATAGAGATATGGATAGTGAATTATATAAGTTGAACTTTTTAATAGAAATCAAATCAAATTTCAAAAGAAGTTGATTAGATTGACTTACTTTACCATGGATGAGAAGTAGTGATTATAAACATCTTTTGTAATGAAGAGAAAGAGATCATCCCCAAGCAAATATCAAAAAACAGACTTTGAGAATGGATCTTATTTCTCGATTTCATATAGATAACAGTATCAAATCTTTCACCATCCTTAAGAACAAAAAGTAAAATAAGTTAATTAAAACAATGATAATGTATAATGAAAGAAGAATGAAAAATAATAATCAAATATGAAACATTTAATAAAAGAAACTTCTTGTAAAACTTTGCATCTTGCCGTCAAAGATATTGGAAATCGTGGAGGATAAATTTGATCGTCGATAAAAGGAACTATCACTTTGAGCAAGATCGTGCTGATAACATATTATAAAATAAATAGACAAAGAGTAAAGAACAAAGAGAGCGCATTTTATTGATCAATGGGATGATTACAATGTTTCATCAGAGTCTCTATTTATAGGCATAAGAAATATAAAAGAAATAGAGATCTAATTCTAATAACTATTAGAATTTAAAGTACACCAAAACTTTATCTTGATCATGATGGACATCCACTTAATAAGATATTCATAACAATATTAATATTTTTTTTATAATTTTTCAAATATATATTATAGTGAAACGTAACTAATTTATTAATAATATATGCAATTTATTCTTTTCGATCAGTTTTTGGAGGTCACATTGGCCACCAAAAGTGGCAGAAATGAAAACTCTAATTCAAACAAAGAAAATTTTTTGTTAACACATTTTGCTTTTTAATTTAGCAAATTAAGTAAAACTTATTTATATTTCGAAATAGTATTTAATTGACCATAGGTCATTTCTCAAAAATGTATGAGCTTTGGAACAATAGCAGTAAGCCTAATTAAAAATCGTGCACGAAACTTTCAAAATGTTGTTCAAAACTGAAAACATGTAGTTTAATGAAAAGTTCAAACCCACCCATACCACTGTTTGTATAATCGCCTTACAAATAATCTTAAAACCAACCGTACTAAACTTACGGAAATTTTAATTAACCGACTAACACCAAAACTTTCTGAGATCTCCGATGTGCCGAATCCAGAGCTTAACCAAGCGAATTACCTAAAAAGAAGAGACTAAAAGAGAGTGAGCTATGCAAGGTTAGTGTGAGTCTTGAAACTAAGCAGTTAGAACAGGTTGAGACAGAATTTAATGAATGTAAATAGAGTAAAAAATAGCTTGCAATTGGAAATTCTACTAAATCAACTTACTCGCAAAATCAACGTTCATAACAAATGTACAAACCGAAAACACGCGGAACTACACAGATCCATATCATGCATTATACCTTAACATAATAACGTAACACCTTATTACTAATGATCTAACATTCATACTCAAATATAAAACCCACAAAGAATCATGCTCGGATGAGTAGAAAATTAAAAACCCACCCAACCAACCAAACACCACATTAGGGCTACAGTAGGCCCATCCACCTTGCACACCACATAGGACCATAATAAGCCCATCCACCCTACACACCACAAATGTGGAACTGAGTCATTCAAATAACAATACGTAGCTGAGCCGACGTATGTATTATATAATGTGGTAAACTGTTATACAGAAACATTGCAGTTAAACTACCAATTCAGTCTTCCTTCTCTTCACAACTAAAATCCCAAATTTTTATGCAAATGCAGGAATGCACACAATTCGCTAAAAGACTCATAGAAACAATGATTCATATTCAGTCAGAAAGTTTCAAAATCAATAACACTTGTACACATTTAATAAGTAACAATAACAAGAAAATGTCTCAAGCTCATTCATCATATCACTTCAATAAATTTCTCGATTAACTAAACTTAATCTTCACAAGAACACATACATACTTGAATCCAAGTTGTAGTGAAGTCCCAAACACTATTATAAAGGCTTAACCGAGGTTCGGATTACACAGGAACTAAGGCAAGTCAATTTTTTGACATAGAACAAAAATCTCCAAAACAGAACCACACAACGGTGTGTCCAGGCCATGTGAAGGAGTCCAGGCCGTGTAACGGGTCTACACGGTCGTGTGGGGAGTGACACGCCCGTGTGACAAAGGCACACGGCCGTATGGTTGAGACACACGTCCGTGTGACAAGGTTACATGGCCGTGTGGCCAGCCCATGTAACTCACTGTGCAATTGCAAAATTTGGGAAGCAGAGTAAACACGATCGTGTGGCAAACTCACACGCCCGTGTGGCTAAAAAACACGGCCATGTGAAAAACAATTAAATCCTTAAACAGTAGTCATACATCCGTGTGGCCAGACCGTGTGGCACACCCCAGTCCGTGTGACCCAAAAGTTACACTAATTTCGCAGTGACACACGGCCGTATGGACTGCTCGTGTATGGCATACGCCCGTGGTCATGAAACCACATTGAAATAAGCTGGAAGTCATGAATTTGCGACAGCAAAACAATCCCTAATCACTAATAGCTCAGAAACACACATGATTTTCATCTAGAGCCCCTAAAAATCGACCGACACGTCTCCATTCCACCAATTCTATAAACTCATTAACCAACATAATAATTAAGCATTCACCCAAATCGGTACTAACGAATCAACTAAAGCAATTAATCTAAAACTTAGAGAGAAACAATAAAACAATACTAATACTTACCCGATTCCACACCTAACAATTGAGCATACAAATCCTCTAATGAAGTGACCGTCGCCAAGGTTTTAATGCATGAACAAAATGGCAAAAATACTATAGGATCTTGATACTCTAATAATGACGCACAGATAAACAAAGAATAAAAGAATAAAGGCACAAAGAAAGAAGAAAAACCAATTAAAATTGAAATAGAAAATTTGAAGAAGAAACAGACGTGAGAGAGAGATGGGGATGTGAGAGAGAAAGTAAATTGAAAAAAAAGAAACGTGAAGACAATTTGGAAAATTCTTTTATTATTATTATTTTTTTAGAAAAATAAATTCCAAAACAAAATCAATAATATCAATTTTATCAAAACCTTGTAGGTTTTAAATACATACATTTTAAAAGAATTAAAACAAAAAATTCTTAAAAAGAATAATTCCCACATTGCACACATGTGGACTCAAACTTCAAACCAAAGGCTATGCTATCAAAGGCCTAGCTACTAAACCAACAAGCTTATTTTAACACTAAAACGCAAAAATAAACTTAACAGTACCCACTGAACCGCTGACCCAACCAACTAACTTGAATAATTCTAACCCAAAATTTCGGGATGTTACACAATTATATAACAATGAAATCGAAATCCAAAATTTTGCCAACACAACATAAAAAAAATCATGATTAGAACTATTTCTTAATCTTTTAGCATCATCCCCATCGACTTATTATAAGGCACTAAGAAAACTCTAAATTATTACACCTTACGTAAAATTTGAACGTCGACAATGACAATATATAATGATCGCAAAGCAAAAAGAAAGACAAATAAGAACACACGTATTTTACGTGGAAAATCTTTTGAGGGAAAACCACAAGCAGAGGAGAATAAAATTCACTAATGTCGAATTCGAATAATACAAGAGTTTAGACTACTTCTATTTATAGGTTGAAAAACCTTATTCTAATCAATGTTAAATAGAAGCAGTGTAGTTAGGTTGAAGCACATTATTCTAATCAATATCAAATAGAATAAGTGTACTTCTATATGGATTGTACTTGTACAGCCTGTACTTTAACCCTCGGCTTTCGCCCCCATATATCCCCCTATTTTGCCACAGTTTTTTTTAACAAGAATTTGGGTCACACAACTCTAACATTTTATTTAAACAACTCTTCATTTTCTTAGTTAAATAAGTTTTTTTTATAAATTTTATTCATAAAAATTCTATTTTTAATTGAATAATAATACTTTTAATTTTTAAATTATCATCCAGCATTTCGTGTTAATGCGAAAGTTTAACATGATAAAATTGTTGGATAATATGAAAATCTCATATATAATAAAAAATTTGTACGTTATTTATGTATATAATTATATATAAAAGGAAGGCTTTAAGACATACCCCCTGTCCGTTGTTTTTCTTATATGAAAACATAATTAGTTAATTCTAATCCCTCTAATTTTTTTAAGATTATAAGAATAGTTAAATTTTAATTTCATCCTTACAAAACCATTGCTTTTTCTTTTTCTTTTTCTTTTTACAAGAATATAATGGGTAAATTTCAATTCCAATCCCCCTAGTTTTTTAAGATTATAAGAATGGTTGAATTTCAATTTGTTGATCCTTATATTTCGCTCAAATTTGAGATTTAATCTATACACTTTTATTTTTTTCATAATTTAGTACCTCAACTTTTATAATGTTATTAGTTAGTCTAAATCTTTATTCTAATTAAAATGATGATGTGAACTTTTAAGAATTTTTAGCTCTGTTAAATTTTTTTATTAAATTCAAGTATGTTACAATGTTATTTTTTTGTTACATGGATACCAAGTGAGTATTTTTTTTCAAAATGTCACACTAGAAATTTAACAAAAGAATTTTAATAGTGTTAACATATGAACCTAATATACAAAGAGTACAAGAACTTTGAGTTTTTTTACTCTATAATTTAGTCAAGAAATAAATAATTAACCCAACGCGAAGCGTAGGTGGAAACCATACTAGCTTACTATCATTAAAAGTCATATTAAAAGTGATCTAATTTGATTAAGACTTATTGACTTTAATTATTAAATAAATTATGGACCAAATATGTCTAGATACTCTAGTAACTAATTTGTAATTAATAATGGGTTTATTAGAAATTAAGGTTAATGTGAAAATTTTATATATTACGGTTATGGTCCCCAAATTACACATTCATAATTTTTTTGACATCCTATCTTTAATTACAGGATTTCAATATATCGATGGATTTAAGTACACTTTCACATATCGTTTTTGTACTTTGATAATTTGACATGATAGATCTTCATTAATTAAGTTTTATATCAGAATTTTACAATTTTAACAAGTGACATCCGAGCCTCGTTGCAACACCCCCAACTCGGCCTAGGAGTTTCGGCTAAGTCGAAGGCGTCACGTTTGATCACCAAAGTGATCCTGTAAATCCACTCTTTCAGATACATTTGATTTTTAATAGAAAATGCGCTTTTGTTTTTAGGAAAACATTTATTCATTATGTCATCTTTTCTTAGAAATTAAATTATGATATTATTATCATGACATCTTGAAAACAGTTAAGGTTTTCAAGAAAAGATTTATTAGAACTTTAAGAATTTTGTAAAGCAGCGTAAAACATTTAAAATAATAGTTACCTAAACCGAATAGCATGCAAATATCAGAGTAATAATTAAGTAACATGCTTAATATAAATAAGCTAAACAATCCCGGACCTAAGATATAAAAGCAAGAATGATTAATAATTACAACCCAAAAACAAAACGGTTACAAAAAAATTTTAATGAAAACTTTTAAATATGAAGAAAAATAAGCTACTAATCTGAGGTTCCTCCGATGCCATTCCGAGACATAGTTCTCTGCGCTCCCTGAGAGATAAAAAAAGGGAGTGAGCTCATGACAGCTCAATATGAGTCTAATTTTTAAACTATTATATATAATCGTACAAACTGTAAAGCATTCAATTTATGGCATAATGACAAATTAAGCATAATATAAGAAACATATAATAATCAATGCATATATAGATTATATATGATGCAATGCAATTATGGTTTTAATTTCTCGCCTTTCCATCCTATCCGCCCATGAGCATCGCTCGACACACCAAAACACATACCAATAACTAATCATCCCAGACTTCCTAGTGAAGATAATCGTTCACTTGTCATTTGCGACGATGACTTTTACTACAATAACTTACCATCCCTGTTTTGATGACTTTTTAAATTATCCTCCTGATTTATCTGATTTTGATGATATTATTGCCTACTTCGTGCAGTATTGGCTTTCGATGTAGACATAAATTGTCATTATCTCCTACAAAACTCTTTCGTACTCCATACCCAATTTCATGTAATTATGCACATGTACTTAGCATATTATGCTATTTATCATGAGCCGGTGCTACATTCAATATTTCATACTAACATTTAATTGCATGTATTCATGCATTCATTCTCATCAATTTCATATATACAATTAATTTATGAGAACTAAAAAGAATTTCACATATACAGTATTTTCATGCGAATTAACGTACTTAGTTCGGCTAACACATACATAAGTAGGGTTTGCACATAGAAGGTTCGCACAAGTAGGGCTGGCTCATATGGGTTCGCACATCTATGGTTTACTTGCATCGGGGTTCACACGTATGGTTTGCATTTAGGATTTGCATGCATAAGGGTTCGTTCATGTAGGGGTCCACATGGGGGTTCGCATGAGGGTTTGTATGGCAGTTCGTATGGGGGTTCGCATATCACTCCTTAAGGGTTCGCATAGTACAATATGTAAAGTTCGCATCATATGGCATCTATGGTTCACATAATATATAGGGTTCAAATACTTTATCATATAGGGTTCACATCTTAAATCATGTACTAAAAATCATGAAGGTTCACATATGTATATACAAGCTACAGCTCCCTATCCATTTACAACAGGGTTCGCATGTTATATATGGCTTATATAGTTACCTAGAGTTCGCATGATATATATAAAATGAGAGTTCACATACTTAGTCCTAATAGGATTTGCGTATGGGTTTGCCTACAAACTCACATACAGGTTTGCATACATGGGGTTTTACACTCATGGTTTCGCACACAGGGGTCGCCTATAGGGGGTTCGCATAAGGGCTCACCTATAGGGGTTCGCAACTCAGGCATGTTCTCAATACAGGGGGTTCACACATGCAAGGGAGTTCACAACTTAATGGGGGTTCGCACATGCAATTCTCATACAATAATTTACGTGAGGGTTGGCATATATATATAATTCTCATACAATAGTTACAGCTAGGTTCGCACATGCAACTCAATGAGGGTTTGTGAAATTATACTAAAGGTTCACCTAGCATTTACTAAAGGTTCACATGTAATTCTCTAAGTGTCCGCAATACAGGGGGTCACATAACATGGGGGTCCGCATAACAGGGGGCTTGCACACACGTGGAGGTCGCACACTGGGGGTTTGCATATACTGAAACCTACTTCCTAACACTTTAATTAATTAAACACAATGATTTAAGTTTAGATCCCACACCTTATTTGAAAACACAAAACCTTAATCGGATGAGGAGATTGATGATCAACTCAAGAGGAGAGGGATGATTTTGAAAACTTTGAATTCTTTTTGCTTGAAGGTTGATTTGGTAATGGTGGAGAAAAGAAAGAATTTGGAAGTTTTTCTTGAAAATTTTGCTAGATAAAAAATTCTAAGGTTTGAAAAGATTTCCTATTTATTAACTATCTTTCCCTAATTGAAATAGGTTTTAGGAATTTATGTAGAATTAGAACTATTTTAAAATAAGGACTAAACTAAAAAAACGATTTTGGCTGGGCTATTTTGAAAATTCAGCACTTTCATAGATGAAATAGGAAAATAAAATATTTTAGTTGAATGCACACACAAGGGATTTCAAACTTAGGACTTAAAGGTACAACTTTACCACTGAACCAACAAGCTCATTATTATTATTATTATTATTATTATTATTATTATTATTATTAAGGCCTTCTAATTCTCTTACGCTATGCTTTAAAAAAAATAAAATTTCTAAATTTTATTCATATTTCTTCTATCCCTATTTTTGATATGTGACCCCGTCATGTCAAATCATTAAGAATTAATTAAGTTTCTATTCTTTTTAAAATAATTCATTCATGAAATTTTATGAATTTGGTATTTGGAATGATATTTGAATCTCATATTATGAATATTTTAATACGCATTATAAAGTATTGGCGGTATACTTGTGCGCATAAACGAGATTTTTGGATAAAGCCATGTATGTGAATTTAGGGTGTATAAGAAATTGTCAATCTGGTTGGAATGTGATAATAAATTGTCATATTGTGTAAAAGATATTAGAAGGCACGTTTAAAATGCCAAAAGATTGTAAGTTGTTTCTTCAATTGTACTTTAATCATTCAACGTTTAAAATGCCAAAATTATTTATAGATACAATCATATAACATCCATAAAATTTAAAGCATACTGTCTTGATGTTTAATACGTCAGTCACATGATATTATAATTTTATATTATATTTTTAAATTTTTTATTTAGGTCACTTCAAAAATTTATAATTTGGTCACTATCATTTATAAAATTATT